>NC_056729.1:341825057-341952557 GCF_019279795.1 Protopterus annectens
GACATTCCATTAGATGTAGTTAGGATGCTGCAGAGGTCTCTGCATGGTCTGCAGCCTCTGCCTCTGTACTTCAGAGATATTCCTGACTACACCTACAACACTTACCAGAGGACTTCAAGTCTAAAATCTCAGATGTTCCTCTAGACCCTAACCTATTGTTTGGTAAACAGTCAGCAGGCCTTTTTAAAAACCTACAAGAAAAGAGTAAGGAATTGCAAGACATCAAGCATCTTCTTGTGTCTCCAATTCGTAAATATTACAGAAATTACCCTGCAAAAACTACCTTTGTCAGAAGAAACCCCCTCCTGTGCTGGACCTTCCTTTTCGAGGCACAGAAGAGGGGCCAGAAGGCAAACTTCTTCGAGGCCGTCTGTCTCACAGCCACCCACTAGGGTTCCTATTAGAACACCGAACGCTTGAAATGTTGAATGTCATATGGTCGACCCCATATGATCGACATTTCAAGAGTTTGAAGGTTAAACATAACAGAACCGTACAGTGCAGAATGGGAGAATTTCCCTTTTCTGCACTGAAATGCGGACTCGGACATGGTATATTTAAGTAGGGGAGGTGTGAGGGGGTACAGGGGGGCTTGACCCCCTGTTCGCACCATTAAGGTAAGCTTTTCTTTTTTTTTTTATTGTATATTCTATCTTTCAAACTTCGACCATATGTTGTCGAACATATGGGCTTCGAAGTTTTGAAAGTTCGAATATATAATATAGACCCTCCCACTAGACATCCCTTTCAAGAGAGAGGAGGACCCAACAATGCATGACTGCCTTGCCCACCTTCCCTGTCTGCCCTCCTCTCCCACTTCCTCCCCTTTTGGAAAACCATCACTACAGACAAATGAGTTCTGGCTATAGTTCAAAAAGGATACTTTCTTTCTTGGAGAGAAAGGCCCCCTTTAAGGTGCATACCCCCCCCCCCCCAAGAAACCAATGACACCCCTTCCCTCAGATTCTGCAAGACCTTCTGAACCTGGGAACTGTAGAGCCTGTCCCCACAGGGCAGGAAGGAAAAGGCTTCTGCTCAGGACTGTTTCTGGTCCCCAAAAAGATGGACCTTGGAGGCCTATCCTAGACCTTTCCTTTCTAAACCTATTCTTAAAGGTTCCCACATTCAGAATGTTGTCTCTACAAACTTTACTCTCTCTTCTACCAGCCCAGGCTTTCATGGTCACACTCGACCTAAAAGAAGCCTATCTGTACATCCCCATACAACCTTCTCAAAGAAAATTCTTACATTTTTCTGGACCCTCCTCTCACTTTCAATTTACAGCATTGCCCTTTGGTTTGTCCACTGCTGTCAGAGTGTTCACATAATGCCTGGCACCTGCCAAAGCCTTTTGCAGAACACAAGGAATTCAAATTTACCATTAGCTGGATGACATCCTTATTCTAACAGAATGCGAAGAAACTCTCCAAAACCATGTACACTTCACCATTGCACTGCTTCAAAGACTGGGGTTCACCCTTAACATCCCCAAATCATCCTTGACCCCCCAGAACAAGGCAAGACATTTCTGGGCTGCAGGATCAGGACAGACATAATGATAGCTTTTCTTCCCCAGGACAAAGCCCGATGTTTTGTGTTTCACTGTTGCAGTCATTACATTTGGGTAATCTGCTGGCCAGGTTGTCCTCAGTCGGCCTGATTAACAAAGTCGTGGGTCCTGCATCAGTTACTGTCCCTTCTTCCATGACGTCAGGGGTATAAAACATGCAGCCGACGCCATTACATCAGTCTTTCTTGCCATGCGATGTCCGAAGCAGAAGCAGTTTGCAAGTGCCAGTCGGCCGACTCCTGAAATTTTCGTTTTCGAGTTTCAGCTCCCAAGTCTTCAACTTAAAGCTACATACCCCATTGGGGAAACTTTTCTTGCTCCTTACCGATGTCAGTAAAAGTTAATAATTGCATTACTTGTGGAAAGCAAATACCTCATAAAGGTTTTCATTCGTACTGTATTCCTTGCCTAGGCCCTGACCACGATGTACCTTACTGTTGGTTTTGTGCTTTATTTAATCAGCACACTATCCGTCATCGTTATGTTTTTGCCTCTCATTATTTCGGTTCTTGGTTTAATTATCCAGAAATGTCGTCGATTTAGCCATCCGACTACCGAGATTCCGAAAAAACTCAAAGATAAAGACATAGACAGGCCGTCCAGGTCCAAAACTGCCAACGACACTTCTCCTAAGCCAGTCGCCAGTTCATCGGTACTCATTGCAGCGCTTTTGCAGCCCCTGATACCCACTACTTCTGATTCGCAGGCCTCTACTGAGACCCATTCGGAGTCCGATATGCCGTGAGATACTTCAACTATGGAACCCGCGGATGTCTCTACCTTGGATGGGTCCGGAGCCACTGTGCAGGCACTGGCTTCTGAGGGTGTATTCAGGCCTACAGACTTGCATATTAAAATGACACCTCCTTCATTCTAAGGTCTAAATCTCGATCCATGTCTAAAAAATCGACGCTCAGACCCATATGCCTAAAAAACAAATGATAAAAATGGCTGAAGATCTAATAATTTTAATCAGAGGTAGTCAACCCCCCCCCCCCCCCCCCAAAGAGGCCTAGGGCTGAGCTTGCTTATGAATCTTCTGATCAGGATTCTGTTTCTTCTGACTCTTCTAATGACCTGGATTTGTCCATACCTACTTATGAGGATTCTGATGCAGAGGATTCCATTCCCTCTGCTTCCCCTCCTGAGGATTTTTCTTTTGGGGAAACTTTACATACTTTAAGGGAGCATTTCCACTGGGGAAGCCAGGAATTTTCTGATTCAAAAAAGAGGCTTAAGGATTTCTTTCTTCTACCTCAGCATAGGCCTTTGGCTATACCTCCTGTACTAGACATTGTTGTTGATGTGTTCTCGGAATCCAGTTTGGCCCCTGATTCTCTATCTCTGGCTCCTAGTAAACCTGACCGGTAGTACAGGGTTCCTGAGTCCCACAAGTTCCTTTTCATAAATCCTGTTGCAGATCCGGAAACCATTTCTCAGGGACCCAAGAGCATTAAGGCTTCTACTGCTAAAAATCCTATCCCTTCTGATAGAAACTCCAGGGCGCTGGATAGATGGGGTAAAAAGGTTTATACTTCTGTGACCTTGGCAATCAGAGCTTTAAACTGCCAATTTCATATGTTAAGATATCAACAACATATTATTGGACTGCTTAAACAGAAAATTATGTTGATTCCTGACTGTGTGGAAAATAAAGATTTACAGGATTTAATTCATTCTGCTGAACAAGTTGGAAAACATATTTTGCAATGTGGTTTTGATTCTTTAGAGGCCTCCTGCAGGGCTGCTGTTACTGGGTCTGTGCTTAGAAGGCATGCTTGGCTTAAGGAGCAATTTTTGCCTGATTATGTTAAAGCTAAATTGTTGGATGCTCCTTTAAATCAGGACCGCCTGTTTGGCAATAAGGCTGAAGAAGTTCTAAAAAAAGATGGAAGATAAAGCTAAATCGATGCAAACTGTTAAAGATTTCTTACAAGTGCGACCTCTAAGATTTAGTAAGCACTGGCCTACTAAGAATTGGTCCTTTCCAGCCCTTTCCAGATCCTCTCAAGCCAAACCCAGACACAGCAAAAACCCCATGTTTCAGTCCCAGGGGACTCTAAGAACTAAGCAGTGGGGGGCATCCATTTCCAAATCTGGAAATAACAAGACACCCCCCTATAGTAAACGGTCTCAATGACTTCCTTTTAAAATTACCAAGCACTTATCTTTTAACCACCCCTTTGGGGGGAAAGATTGCTCTTCATGCAAAGAACTGGGACTCATAACCCAGGACGAATGGATTGTAAATATAGTGCCCAGGGATACAGATTTTATTTCCACATGTTGCCAACACCAAACGGGTGACCAGACCTGCCCCCAAATCAGTGGGCAGAGGCTCAAAAACAAGTACTTTCCCTCTTAAGCATGGGGGCTATTCAACTGGTACCAGAAGAGGAAAAGGGACAAGGTTTCTACTCCAGGCTTTTTCTGGTACCCAGAAAAGACAAATCTTGGCATCCAATCCTGGACCTGTCTACTCTAAACACCTTTCTGGAGATTTCAAAATGCTGACTCTGTACTATGCAAAGACGCCTGGTTGGCAACTCTAGATTTAAAACCTGCACATCCCAATCAGGGAATCTTGCAGAAGATACCTACGCTTCAAAGCAGGCTACTTGCATTATCAGTTCTCTGCACTGCCCTTTGGCTTGTCTACTGCGCCCAGGGTATTCACAAAGTGCCTGGCTCCAGTTGTTGCATTTTGCAGGCAAAGAAATATTCAAATATACCCATACCTGGACGATTGTCTAATTCAGGCAGAAAACCAGGGCATACTTCTAAATCATCTGGCATTTGTAAAAAGGGTTCTAACTTGTCTGGGGAAAAACCATAAACGAAAAGAAATCACAACTGGTACCCTGTCAACAGATTACATTCCTGGGTGCAAGCTTGAATACAACTGCCCTGATGGCTTTCCTCACGCCAGAGAAGCAAATTCATTTGGTAACTTACTTCAAACAAGTGGCCACAAAAACCCTGCTATCTGCAAGACAAATACTACAAGCCTTGGGGTTCATGGTCTCCTGCATTCTTTTAATTCCATATGCAAGACTGCATATGAGGAAACTACAGTGGTATCTAAAAAGTCTATGGAGTCAACATTGTCACAGCCTGGAAACAATGATTCCTATTGTACCGTGCCTACGCCTAGAGTTCCTATGGTGGGCAGAAGCCTGCCACCAAAGCAAGGGACTACCATTCACACTATCCCCTGTCGCCCAAACCCTAACTACAGATGCATCAGACTATGCATGGGGGGGCTCACCTGGCAGGGAAGTGCATTCAGGGCAAATGGAACCCAAATCAAATGCACTTACATATCAATCAAAAGAAATGTTAGCTGTACAGAATGCTCTGACAGCCTTCAAGGACTACATTCTTCCAGGACAACTAATTGTAAAGACGGACAACACCACGGTTATGTGGTACATAAACAAGCAGGGGGGGTACACATTCCTACCCCCTCTGCAGACTAGCCATGGCATTGTGGAACACAGCCTTGAGCTACCAAGTGCATCTACAAACTCAGTTCCTGCCAGGAAAGTTGAATACACTGGCAGACGGACTAAGCAGAAACCTCATGGACCTACACAAGTGGAAACTGGAACCAAGGATTTTCAACATGTTGACAAGTGAATAGGGGAGCCTGAATATAGATCTATTTGCCTCCCCCCAGAACTACCAGTTGGACAAGTTTTGCACAAGGACTCCCCACAAACAAGCCTGGAAAGTGGATGCTCTGTCCTTCAGCTGGAAAAACCTATCAGTCTGTGCCTTTCCCCCTCTGCCTCTGCTCTCCAGAGTTCTACTAAAAGTCAAACAGGACAAACCAAGGAAGATTTTGATTGTTCCAGACTGGCCGTGCCAACACTGGTACCCCCTCCTGCGCAGTGTGTCGCAAATATCTCCATGGCACTTGCCTCAGACTCCTTCCCTGCAGTCTCAGCAGGAGAACCAAATTCTGCACCCTCAGCTTCCAACATTGAACCTTGCATCCTGACTAATCACTTAAATTCACCTTTATCATCCCTCAGCAAACCTGTGACGGATGTCGTGGAGACCTAGTACTAGAAAATCTTATGCTGACAAATGGAAAAGATTCTGTGCCTGGCACCAATCTTTAGGAATGAGCACAGCAGCACCCAATTTACCTCAGATTTTGCAATACTTAACTGAGATGCTTCTGAAGGGCCTGTCTTTTTCTTCCATTAAAATCCACGCCTCACCCCTCTTCTCTCATCCTCTGCTCAAGCAGTATCTCAGAGGGGCAAAAAACTAGAGACCACCCAGGAGATCTCCTACCCCTGCCTGGGACCGTAACTTTGTTTTGGAGAAACTCACTCTACCTTATTTCTGCAGACTTAAAATTTATTTCTTGGAAATCAGCCTTCCTTTTAGCAATCACTTCAGCTAGAAGGATCTCTGAATTACAGGCCCTTATGGCAGTGGAGCCTTTCATCATCTTTCATGCGGACAGGGTATCTCTCAGGACCAATCCATCCTTCATGCCCAAGGTGGTTTCCAGTGTGGCTCTTAATCAGTCCATTCATTTGCCAGCCTTTTTCCCCAATCCACAGAACAAAGGAGAACGGATTCTGCATTCCTTGGATATGCACAGACAACTAAGATTCTACTTGGACAGGACTAAATCTGGAAGAAAATCTGAACAATTGCTGATAGCATTTGCTGCAGGGGCAGAGGGGAAGGCTATTTCAAAACAAACCATTTCTAAATGGATAAGCCATTGCATTAATTTCTGCTATAAGTACCATGGTAAACCTATCCCCCCAGGGGATCAGATCTCACTCCACCAGGGCTGCATCTACTTCTGCAGCCTTTCTCAGAGGTGTTCATACCAGGGATATCCTAGAAGATGCTACCTAGAGTTCTGTACCTACTTTCACCAAGCACCATCATTTACCAATTTTCTCTAAATCCAGGGCTGGCTTTGCCACTGCTGTCTTGCAGGGCCTTATAACTGGCCCTAATGCTGTATAAACTCCTCCTCCCAACCATAGCTTTGGGAATCTACCCAAATGTAATGACTGCAACAGTGAAACACGAAGAACATGGTACAGCTGTGTACACTTACCATAAATGTAGATGTTCGAGTGTATTCACTGTTGCAGTTCTGGTTACCCTCCCTCCAGCCCCCTAGTTTTTTCTGACTATACCTCGTCTTTCCTTTACTATGCTTAAAAGCCTTTTTGGTGTATTTGCTTTTGGTTGGAGATATACCTTTGTGTTTTTGTGTTTATTTGCTCCCCATTAGGGGGGCACCTGACATCTGGGGCAAGAAAAACTGATGTAATGGCGTCGGCTGCATGTTTTATACCCCTGACTACCTGATGTCATGGAAGAAGGGACAGCAACAGAAGCAGGACCCAAGACTTTCTTAATCAGGCCGACTGAGGGCAACCTGCCAGCAGATCACCCAAATGTAATGACTGCAACAGTGAATACACTCTAACATCTACATTTATGGTAAGTGTACACAACTGTACTTTCCTTGTCCACACACTTCAGAATCCTTTTACAGACCCAACTACGAGGCAATTCCTAAGAATCTTGGGTCTAATACCAGCCACCATTCCCATGTTACTACTAGTCAGAATGTACATGCAAAAGCTGCATTGGTATCTAAAAAATGTATGGTCACAACACCAACATCATGCAGACCAAGAAATTACCCTCTTGCCCTCTCTAAATTCAGAATTAAAATGGTGTATTCAGCAAATTCAGCTGAACACGGGCCTTCCACTGCAGTTACTCACCCCAAATCAGTTCATGCATACAGATGCATTAGACCTAGGATGGGGAGCTACAATGTCAGGCTACACGGTACAAGCAAAGTGGCACCTTTCCATAAAGAAAAAACATATCAACGTGAGGGAAAAGTGGCAGCTGTTTCACTGGCATTGAAAGCCTTCCTTCCTCTTTTACAACCACGTGCTTTCCTAATCCGAACAGACAACACCACAGTTATGTTGCACCTCAACAAGCAAGGAGGGACAAAAACCTACTTCCCCTGCAGAATAACCTTACTAATCTAGGACCTAGCCTCTTAGCACAACTTGCCCCTGCAGGCATCCTACATCCACTCGCAGGACAACAGACGAGCAGATCTTCTCAGCAGGCCATCCTCTCCGAATCACGAATGGATGCTTGACAGGAGTATCTTTCTAGACATTCTCCACCAATGGGGCACACCTCAAGTAGATTTGTTTGCCTCCCTGCAGAACAGACAACTGCAGACCTTATGCACCAATAACTACTCTCCACTAGCTCGAAGGATAGACGCATTCAGCATTTCATGGAAAGGTTGGTTTCTATATGCATTTCCAACCTTCCCACTAATTCAAAAAGTACTCCTGAAAATCAGGAGAAACAAACCAAAAATCTTGATGGTGACTCCCTATTGACCAAGGCAGCACTGGTTCCTCCTACTTCTCTCTAGCCAAGGGCAGTCACCACAAGTTACCCCACAAGGTGGACCTTCTGACACAACAAAAGGGGGAACCCTCATTCACCCACACTTGCTGATGTTGGCCCTGACACAGTGTGTGATAAACCTTTAATTCCCTTCAGACACCACTACTCAGAGGACATGTTTTCAGTCCTGAGGGAGGCCAGGAAACTTACTACAAGGAAATCGTACTTATCTAAATGGGAAAGATTTTCCAAATGGTGTCTGGGCAAGGGCAGGGATCCATGCCTCACAGATCCACCCCTAGATCTTGCCTATGTGTGTCAGCTCATTAAGACGGGATTTTCATACTCTTAAGTGAAAATCCACCTCTCCGCTATTTCAGTCTGCCTGCCACTAGACCCTCCCCTACTAGCCAGGCTCTATGTCAGACTATTCTTAAAAGGGGTCTTGCACATCAGACCACCAAGAAAACCCGTCCCTCCACCCTGGGACCTGAACTTCATTCTGGAAAAACTCACCCAGTCCCCATTCCCCATGTGAACCAGCTAGTACTGCTACTCTGCAAATGTGCACATGGAAGGCAGTACTACTAGTGGTTATAACTTCAGCCAGGAGGGTGTCAGAGTTGCAGGCCATAATGGCCTGCCCTCCATATACACTACCTTCCACAAGGATGGGGTAACGTACTGACCAACCTTTCCTTTATGACTAAGGTAGTCAACAATCTGTCCTTAAACTAGTCTATTCATTTATCCACCTTCTTCCCCTCTCCCACCAATGAAACTGAGAAGATGTACACAGACAGCTAAGGTTTTACCTAGACAAAGTATTGAGGACAACCACTTTCGCAGGTACGGCAGGTGCACCGGCCAAAAAATCTGAATGCAGAAAAGGAGGCCAGCACCAAAGTGTGATAGCATAGTAGTTTTAATGACATAGCATCATACCGGTTTCGGCACACTTGCCTTCTTCAATCTATTTATTACAAATATCACTATTTTGTTCAGACATTCGAATACGTAGAGGTCGAGAAGTTTGTCCAACGTAGAATACTGAGCAGGTGCAAGTGGCCAAATATACAACCCAGTCAGATCCACAATTACCAAAACATAGTGTGTCATAAACTTTTCTCGAATTCTTACTTGTGAATTGTTTTGATTTATATAAATATTTACAAAAGGTGCAGTGGCCACAGGGAAATGAACCCAAATGTTTATTCCCGGTAATGGTCAATTGATGGTACATTGACTCTCCACTACCCTGCTTTTTGTAATGTGCAAAATATGATCCCAATGTTTTACCTGTACAGTATGAAAACTGACATAGATTCCCCAATGCCTGATTAAGCTCCTCACTGGTCATTAAGATATTCCAATGTTTGGACACAACTTCCCTAGTAAGACTGACATTACGTCCATAAGTCATAATAAATCTTATCGGCTCAGGTTCACCCACACTTTTTCTATCCTTATATGTTATTAACTGAATCCTATCCTGATCAGATGCCCACCAGCTAGCAGATTGTATATCATGATGTCTGTAGCCCCTGACCTGAAACTTGTGTATCATATCTTATATCTTGCTGAGAAACTGCAAAGTCTTCCTGATTGGAGCATATTCTTTTGATACGCAGAAACTGAGACCTAGGTATGTTATGAATGGTATGGTGTGGGTGCAGACTAGTGGCATGTAGCAGATTGTTATATTGGGGATATTTCCTGTAAACCGTGGTAGCAAGAGAACCATCCTGTTGTTTAATGTCAGTAACATCCAAAAAATTAATACAATGAATATCACAATTCAATGTAAATTCAATACCCCATTTATTTTCATTTACCTACTGAACAAACTCCAACAGATATTGTTGGTCTGCACACCACCCTAACCAACAGTCATCTAGGTACCTTCTCCAAATGTCCATCTCATTGATGTATATGTTATGTGTGATATATATCAGATGCTCCTCAAGGTACCCCATAAATATATCGGCATAGATTGGGGTAAAAGATGCCCCCATTGCTGTGCCCTTAGTCTGCCAGTAACATTCCCCATTGAAGTAGAAAAAGTTTTTGGACAATACATGTTCGGCCATACAGAGTAATAAAGTGTTGAAGCCGGCCAAATAGAGGTTAGCCCTCTCCAGCCAATATTGGAGCACCAATAACCTTGCCCAGTGAGGAATGTTAGTGTAAAGTTCCTTGACGTCTAATGTGCAGAGTAACCATGTTGGTTCAAGTTGAGTTTCTGATATGATCCTAAGTAATTCTGTAGTGTCCTGGATGTGTGCTCTCACATACTTTAATAGAGGTTTAAGATAGTATGTCAAAAAGTCAGAGAGTGGTTCTGTCAAAGAACCTATGCCAGATACAGTAGGTCTTCCTGGAGGTTTATCCAGGCATTTATGTATTTTTTACAATAGGTATGGAATTTGTTTCTGTGGATCATTCACCATTAGTTGGCGCAACAAAGATTCCTTAATAATGCCTTCATCAACTGCTAATTTTTAAAAATGAATCTATCTCCTCCTTGATCTTAAATGTGGGATCAATGGGCATGTGCATGTAGTGCTGAGGGGTAGACAATTGCATATTTCCCTCAGCCAGATAGTAATCTGTATCCATAATGACAACTGCCCCACCCTTGTCTGCAGGAATGATTACAATGTTATCATTATTTTTAAGTTCAGTAAGAGTTTGTTGTTTCCTAACTGTAAGATTATGATGCAACATACTGGAATGACACAACCTAAAATGAAGATATTTTAGAACTGCCTGTTGAAAGACACCAACATAGTTGTTCATGGGAGGCACAAATCTGATTTAACAAACCTAAATTCTGTGGACCTTTGAGAAGAGTCCCTGGAACCAAAAAACATTTTAAGGTTTAGCCTGTGGCAAAAATCAAGAACATCATTCACCGTAATATTTTCATCAGTGAAAAAACCGGGGATATAATTTTATTATTATTTATTAAGCAGTTTATTTTATTCATCTGTTAGCACAACAGAGGAAATATTGTGAATGTTATAATCATATTCTACTGCATCAACAATGTTTGTAGAAGTCCCTCTGTTGTGCTTGCATTTGTTTCCTCCCAATCCTATGCCTGCTAGTTCTAAAGGGTGGTCCGTATTCTGTGGTTTCTTAGGTGATGGTGAGGCCTGTGTCTTAAAATTGTCTGTGTCAGTGGCTTATGACTCATCCCCAGAGGTACTACTTGGCTGAGTGGTCATCTTCTTTAAAATGGATCTGGGTCTTTTCCTCCTAGTATGAGTAGTAGCAGAATCACCCCCATCAGAAAATGTAACATTCCTTTGGTGTTCAAAGGGCTTGCCCCTTTGGTAATCAGAGGTATCCCTATTGATTTTACGTATTTTTTTTATCTTTAATCTGTTTTTCTGCTCTATATAGACATAACACTATAAACAATACTGCCCAGTTCCATTTCACTGTTATAGGTAAGATCCAGGGAGACAAAACTAATAAATTAGGCTGCCATTCTATTCTGAATACTAAAAGAAAATACTGGGTAATTAAATTAGGAGGTTTAGTCTCACCAGGATTAAATGATCACTTATAATAATCATATGTTTTCTTTAACTTCACTGGAGGAAATGACTCAACAGGAAGGTGGGTTCTATTTACTATGTGTGTGTGTGTGTGTGTGTATATATATATATATATATATATATATATATATCTTTGTATCATAGCATGCTCTTTCACTGAAAAAGGTAAGTGTGCCGAAACCGGTATGATGCTACGCAATTAAAACTACACTTTGGTGCTGGCCTCCTTTTTTACCTAGACAAAACCAGTTCCATAAGAAAATCCAATCAGCTTTCTGTTTCCTTCCACCCCAGGGCCTTGGACAAGGCAGTCTCCAAACAAACCATCTCATGATGGATAAGGAAAACTATTTGCCTATGTTACTCACACCATGGCAAAAACACTTCCACAGGGAGTAAAGGCTCACTCTACCAGGGCAGTGGGGAGTAAAGGCTCACTCTACCAGGGCAGTGGCAGCCTCTAAAGCCTTCCTAAAGGGGCCTGGACACTGCATCCATCCTGGTCCACCATTCACACTTTCACCAAACACTGCAAGCTAGACAATGTCTCCAGAGCATGAGCAGGATTTGCCAGAGCAATTCTGCAGGGCTTTGTAGAATCAGCTACTTCTACCTCCTCCCTTCTTTCCATCTTAGCTGTGGTTCTCTCCCACACCAAGAATACTGCAACATAGGAATAGAAGGACATAGAATAGTTGTGTAAAATCTTACCATAACCATAGATGTCCTGCTCTTCCATGTTGCAGTATTCCTTCACACCCACCTAACCCCCTTTTTAATCCTTCTCTCTCTCACTTTTAACCTGTCTTAGCTCACCTGGTGGTTATAGCCTATACTGTGGCCAATTCAGCCACCAAGTGGCACTTTGATCCTGTGGTTGACATCACTTGCTACAATATTTGGAACTGTCCTACTGGGTTTTCAAGTTCTGAGGTCTGTGTATGCAGATATCACATTTTAAGGCCCCTGGTTATGGCCCTGCGTGTGACGTCCCACGCAACTACAGCAGCCAAGCTGAAGCTTTTGCGTAGGAGCCGACGTACAGGTCACCTGAGGCAGGAAATCCCACACCAGGAATACTGTAAAATGGAAGAGAAGGACATCTATGGTTAAGGTAAGATTTTACACAACTATTCTTTCTCCCTCACCCCAAGGCCACAGTAACCAAGGATGCCTCTGAACTCGGGTGGGGAAACAGGACTTGGGAAGGACAGCCCAAGGCACATGGTCACCTGAAGAGGCCAACATGCTTATCATTGTCCTAGAAATGAGAGCCATCCTCCTTGCATTGCAGACCTTTCAAGACACTTTCCCAGTGGGGACTGTTGTGATTCAGATGGACAATGTCTGTGGTCTGGAACATCTACAAGCAAGAGGACCCGATCTTACCCTCTTTATCGAGAAGCTATGAGGATATGGCAGTTGGCAAGCTCCTCCATTCACCTTTTGATAGCAACACACATCCGGGGGAAGTCAGTTTGATTACAGACAAGCAGGTCCATACAGCTGCCTTACTACTGGTATCTCAATATCCAGGTGGCAGAGATAACTTTCTGTCGGTGGGGACCAACCAGGCTGCAGTATTTTTACATCTCCTCTCAGCAACAAGTGCTGCAGATTCTTTGCCCTGATCCCACCAGTGGGGGAGTCCCTGAGGGACACTGTGCTTCACCCTCGGCCCTCGGATCTATTTTATGCTTACCCCCCTTTACCATTCATTCCCAAATTTCTCCAAAAAGCATATTGATTGAAGAGCACAGTTATCCTTATTGCTGCTTACTGGGCTCGTTAGATCTGGTTTCCCTTCCTTTGCCTCATCTTCTACATCTGCCATGGATTCTGGATCCAACTCTAGACCTTCTGTCTCACCTGACAGGAATGACTCATCCAGACTTTTCAGGCCTCAAATTGACTGTCGTTCCATTGATTGCTAGACAGCCCAGGCTCTCCTGTCCTGTTCTTTATATTCTGTTGTCTTCCCATAAAGCTTCCAATAGAAAAATTTACAAAAGTAAATGGAAAAAAAAATGTTTTTGGGCCAATGGAAAGAATTTACACTCTTTCTCAACACCAATTTCAAAGGTTTTTGACTTTTTAGCTACAGTTTTCAGCGAGGGTGCTAGCTCAACTGTCAGAGTACAATTAGCAGCCATTTCCAGCTTTCATATAGGAGTAAATAATTCCACGTTAGCTTCCTCCGAGCTTTGTAAAGCCTTTATCAGAGGAATCTACTTATTCAGGCCTCTTTTAAAGGATCCTACTCCTCCTTGAGATTTAAATATTGTTCAGTTAAGTCTGATCTGAAGTTTTTGACCTGGAAAACTGTTTTTTTTTTTTTTTTTTTTTTTTTTATAAGTACTATCACTTCTGCCAGAAGAGTGTCTGAACTTCAAGCACTGTCTTCTAAACCTCCTCATTTAAATTTTCACAAGGATAGGGTCTCTTTACAGACTGATCCTTCCTTTTTACCAAAGGTTGTGGAATCTCATATTAATCAGGTCATCAATCTCCCAGTCTTCTTTCCTAATTTTCCAAACAAATTAGAATACATGATGTCCTTTCATATCACTGTTGCAGTATTCTTTACATTTGGGATTCCCTGCCTGGGGCAGCCCGACATACAGCCAGTATACCAAAGCCTTGGTTGCTTTAAGGTACATTGTGTGTCACACGTATGCTCCTCATGTAGTGTAAGGCATAAAGATGATGTCCAGTTGTATCATCCTCAGAACTTCTTTGCTGCTAGTCCAAATGCCATCTCTTAATCATCTATCTGAACACCTACTTTCCATTGCTGGTTTCTGAGCCTTTGCAGATAAGTGCCCCGTTGAGGTTTCTTTGTGTCATTTGGTTGCTTGCGTGGTTTTATCTCATCCAAGAATGGTAAATGCCAGTGTAGGAGACAGATTCCCCATAAAGACTGCTACAAACAGTGTTTTGCCTTGGTGCCTCGCATGACTCTACATCCTGTTCCATGTGTCAGGCTATTGTACCAAACACTCTGCATAGTAGGCTTTCTGTATTGAGAGTCTGAGATTTCAACTTCTCGCTAAAGGTACTACGGTAGGAACTTCCTGCCCCAAGGGACGGCCATCAGGGAAGAAGGCTAAGAAGCTTAGGCTGGAATCTTCCGCTTTCCAGCCTACACCGCCCATTTCTCCTGAGGTTAGTAAATGCCCGGTGGTTTGCCCGGCTTTGTAGGATTCCTTTGCCATGACCCAGTCAGAGGCCTGCTGGTATCCGGCTTTAAGCACGTTCAATAAGGCTGTGCAGGTGTCTGTATCGGACATTTAGTGGGATCTACGGTTGATTATTTCTGAGGGGCCTAGGGATGTTTCTCAGATTTTAGTCAGGGAAGAAGTCCCAACTGCTGTTATTGAATGCCATCCTGAGTCAGAGCCTTCCAAGTTTTTTAAGGCAGATGTCCCATTAATGGAAGAAAGAAAAAAAAAAAACTAAACATGTTTCTCCTGCCCCTAAGGATCCGCAGAGTGAGTAGCAGGCCTTCACTCAGAATTTGTTTAATGCTTTGATGGCATTGAATCCTCCTCAGGGTGTTTCTGTTCCAGCTCCCCCTTGGTCTTGTACTCCACTTAAAAAAAATCCAGGGAACAAGTTTCCTCTGAGGAAGACTTGGATTCTGATGAGGAATCCCTTGCTTATTCTTCTCAGATTCCTTCTCCTATGAACCTATACTGCTCAACAGAGGCACAGCAAAATAATGGGTATAGTTCCCCATACTAAAGGGGTGGCGTAAGCCACAAAACTATGGGCTAGGCTTGTAAATGCCCTCGGGCAGATAGCCTAGTATGAACCTATGAACCTATGACTGTGGGTTAGAGGAAGAGGAATCTGCCAGTCCTGATACTGTCTTTGAAGAGATCTCTTTTGGGGATACAATCTCTAGGATGATGGATTTTTTAAACAACATTGTGCTGAGGTACTATGAGTTGCCGCAGATGAAATCTCCTAAATCTTAATCCTATTCCTCCTGTTTTGGCTGCTTTGTTGGATGCGTTTTCCAATGCCTCTAACACTCCTCTCATTCTCCTGCTCCCAAGAAACCTGACTGTTTTTTAGGGTGCCTGAGGACTGTAATTTTTTGTACAAGTGTCCTGATGCTGACCACTCAGTGGTGTCTGTAGCCTCTGACAAGCCCTCTCAATTACTTTCTTCGCCCAACTTACTGCCTTCTGATAAATACAGTAGAACCGTGGAAAGGCTAGGTAAGAAGGTTTACACCTCAGCTACCATGGCTTTTAGGGTTATTAATTATCAGACCCATGTGTCCCGATATGTGTTGGCTCTCCTGTGTTAGGCTTGTCAGGTTATTTCTGATCTTCCAGACTTGGAGGGTAAAACTTCTGCTCTTTCCATGTTAGAGACTACCTTACAGGTGATTTGTCATTCCATCAAGTGGAGTTATGATGCAGCAGATTCTTCTTCTAGGGCTGCTGCTTTTGGGTCAGTGATGAGGAGGTATTCTTTGTTTCGGCTTCAACCATTGCCTGATGATATCAAGACTAAGTTGATCGATGTGCCCCTCTTGATAGTAAACACTTGTTTGGAGAAGATGCAGCTGATTTAATTCCCTTCAGGATAAGGGGGAAGGCTTTACAGGAACTCAAACATGCGTTTTTTTCTCCTGTTCCTAAATTCCAGAGAAACTACCCCAATAAGCCAGCCTTTGTTCACAGGCAATCTCATCCTCTTCCTAAGGGCAAAAAAGGGTGGCAAGTGGGCTCCTCCTGCTAAGGCTACTCAGACTTCAAGGACTCAGAAGTCTTCTTTCCAGATAAACCAGGTGCTGTCTATCTGTTTTTTTTCCAGCCATGTTCCTCTTTCCCTTCATCTCTCTCTCTCTCTTTCTTTCTGTTTGGCTTCAGATTACTCAGGATTCATGGGTTTTGTCTGTTGTTTGCCAGGGGTATTTTATAGTGCGGATATCCCTTCCCCATTTTGAGTTTTCCTCAGCCTCCTTGGGAACAACTCGTCTTTTTTCCCAGAGGTGCTTTGAGACCTTTTGATTCAGGGTACTATTCAGGAGGTGCCTGTGTCCCAAAGGGAGAGGGAGTTTTACTCCAGAATGTTTCTAGTACCCAGAAAAGAGGGTACTTTGAGACCAGTTCTAGACTTGTCTCATCTAAACACTTTTCTGAAGGTGCCCGCCTTTCGATTGTTGTCCCTTCACACTCTGCTTCCTCTTTTGCTTCCTCAGGTTTATATGATGTCTCTGGCTCTCAAAGATGCTTATCTCCATAAATTGATTCACCGCCTTTTCAGGACGTTTTTGCAATTTTCTGTTGCTTCCTAGCATTTTTAATTCCCTGCTTTGCCCTTTGACTTTTCTGCTGCCCCAAGGGTATTCATCAAATGCCTTGCTCCTGTGATTGCTTTTTGCAGGCTTCAGGGGATTCAAGTATTTCCCTACATTGACCTGCTGTTTCAGGCATCCTCTCCTGAGATCCTATTGCAAAATCTCCGTTTTGCCATCTCTCTTCTTCAGAGCCTGTGATTTACAATAAACTTAAATTCTTCTCTGACTCCTTCTCAGAACCATGTTTTTCTGGGTTGCAGGATTCAGATAGTGTATGTGCTGGAATCCCTGCCTCCTCCAAGGCCTAGACTCTCATTACTCTCCTTCTTCTGGTCTCCATTACAGACAGGGAGTTTGAGTGCTCTGGGTTTTATGGCAACCACCATCCCTATGCTTTCTCTGGCCAAATTCCACATTTTCAGTGGTTCCTGAAGTCAGCTGGGCTTCAGTATGCACATCCTCTAGAATTTGTAGTTCCTCTTCTACCTTGTCTCAAGAAAGAACTTCAGTGGTGGTTCCAGCGGTTGTCTTTAAACTCAAGGCTCCTTTTTCACCCCCCTCTTCCCTCTCAGGAGCTGTTCGCAGATGCTCCAGATGTGGAATGGTGAGCAGCTTTTGGCTCCCTAAAGGTACAGGGGTTCTCGTCTCTTCCCCAGCTGAAGGAGCACATCAGTGCCAAAGAGATGATAACCCTTCTGCTGTCTGTTCAGGCTTTTCATCCTCTCTTCTCCCCAGGACCTATCAAGGTATTTACCGACAATACCACTATAGTGTGGTATATAAACAGAGGGGAACAAGATCTTACCTTTTTTACTGGTTGACACTCCTGGTATGGGATCGTGCTATCCAGTATCAAGTGACTCTTCAGGCAGTTTGCATTCCCTCTGGTCAAAACATTGTGGCAGACTCTCTGAGCAGATCTTTAACTCAATCCCACAAGTGGATGCTTCATAGGGATGTTGACATTGTCCACCAGTGGGGTACTCCTCAAGTAGATCTGTTTGACTCCCCTCTGAACAGACAACTTCCTCCTCTTTGTGTCAGAATCCCAGGCCCTCTGGTGTGGAAGGTGGCTGCCCTCTCTCTTTCTTGGAAGGGGATGTTTCTTTATGATTTCCCTTCCCCTCATTCCAACATTCTTGTTCGTAATTCAGCAGGAATCTCCCAAAATCTTGTTTGTGACTCCATTTTGGCTGAGACAGCACTGGACCCTGTCACAGAAGACAAGGGATCTCTCATCCATCTCTACCTGTCCACTCTTCAGCTGACACTATGGGTGATAGGATTTTGATTCCACATAGGCACCTTTTTTCTGAGGATGTGCTTAGGGTCCTGCAGGAGGCCAGGAAACCCAGATGATGTCCTTCAAGGATGCATCTGCAGTCCTAACATATGGGTTGTCCTGCCTCAGGCAGCCCTTCGGTCGGCCGGATTCCAAAGTCTGGGTCTGGCCTCGGCTGATGTCGCACTTCACCCGACGTCATAGCTGCTGTCAATTGGGTATAAAGGCATCTGCCAACACCATTTTCCTCAGTCTTTCTTGCTGCGTGGCACCCGAAGCAGAAGCTGTTCGCAAGTGCCGGTCGGTCAGAACCAGAGATTACTACTACCGAAGACTTCTAAAAAGCTAAGTACCCCGTTGGGGACTCTTTCTTGCCTCAGCCGATGTCAGAAAAAGTAAATAACTGTTTAACTTGTGGGAAACAAATACCTCATAAGGATTTCCACTCTTACTGCCTTTCTTGCTTAGGCCCAGGCCACGATGTAGCAGCTTGTCTAGCCTGTGCTTCCTTCAACCGACGGACACTTAGACGTCGGTCGGAGTTTGCAGAGGAGTTTTCGGCCCCGCTTTTGCTTACAACATGCCGTCGGAGTCTCCGACTTCACAATTAGCTAAAAAGCGTAAGGAAAAGGACCGACATTCGCGGTCCGCGGTTTCGGCCGAAACCACGGTTAAGCCAACCGCGAGTGTCTCGGTTTCGGCTGAAACCGAGTCCTCGGTTCTTCGGCCGAAAGCATGCCTCCTACAACCGAGGCCTCATCCAGCATGGCTGAATCTGCTACTGAATTTCCACCTGCTGCTGCAGGTTCTCAGGATTTATCAGATACTATTCCCTTAGACATATCTACTCCTGCACGTGGAGCTGCTAGGCCCCCTGCATCCATGTCTATCAAGGCTTTTTCTAGGGCTAAAGCAGCTAAATCTTCTAAGGCCTTGCCTGCTAAAACCCCCTCACACAGGCCTAGCTCTAGTACCCAAATGCTTAGCCTGGCAGAGGATCTCATTTCTTTGATCAGGGGATCCCAACCTCACCCTGACAGGGCCTCTCATCCCCCACCAGAGAAGAGGCCTAGAGCAGAGCCCCCTGAGTCAGTTTCTACAGATTATTCCTCTGATGATTCAGAAAACTCAAATCCTCCAGAAGGCCCTTATTCTCCATATGAGGACTCTGATGCAGAAGACTCCATTCCTTCTGCCTCTCCTCCTGAGGAATTTTCTTTTGGGGAAACCTTGCATGTTATGAGAGAACAATTTCAATGGCAGGGCCAGGATTTTTCAGATTCTAGGAAAAGGCTTAGGACCTTTTTACATTTGCCACAACATAGGCCTTTAGCCATTCCTCCAGTACTTACAGTTGTGGATGATGTATTTAATGATGCTTGTACTGCCCCTGACTCTCTTCCCCCGGCCCCTGCTAAGCCCGACAGATACTACAGGGTCCCGGACACACACTATCACTTGTATAAGGCTCCTATTGCAGATCCTGAAACTATTTCACAGGGCCCCAAAGCTGTAGCAGCTGCCTCTGCCAAAAACCCCCTCCCCTCTGAAAGAGAATCTAGAGCATTAGAGAGATGGGGTAAAAAAGTTTATACTTCTGCTACTCTTTCGGCTAGGGCCTTAAACTGTCAATTCCACATGATTCAGTATCAGGAATTTTTGTTAGATCAGCTAACTAAAAAACTGTCCTCTCCTGAACCTATAGACCGTAAGTCCCTTCAGGATTTGGTACATAACACTCAGCAGGTCAGTAATCATTCCTTAAAATGCGGCTATGATGCACTGTAGGCTTCCTTTAGATCAGCTATGACTGGTACAGTGATCAGAAGGCATGCATGGTTAAAAGAGCAATCCTTACCAGACCATGTAAAGTCAAAGCTCCTAGATGCTCCCATGGAAAAACACAGTTTGTTTGGCTCCCCTGCACAGCAAGTGTTAAAGAAGGTGGAAGAAAAAGCAAAATCTGTCCAAACAGTCAAGGATTTCTTACAGGAAAACCAATGGAGACCTATTCTCGACCTGTCCGCTCTGAACACATATCTCATTGTTCCAAAATTCAAGATGCTGACCCTACAGCAGCTTCTTCCCATGCTGGGCAAGGAGTCTTGGCTGGTGACTCTAGATCTCAAGGAGGCATACCTGCACGTCCCCATACGACCAGATTGCAGAAGATACCTCAGATTTCTTGCAGGATCAGAGCATTATCAATTCTCAGCATTGCCTTTTGGCTTATCTACTGCGCCCAGAGTATTCACGAAATGCCTGGCATCAGTAATTGCTCATTGCAGGCTTCAGGGAATTCAAATTTATCCATACCTGGACGACTGCCTGTTACAAGCGGACAACAAAAACAAATTGACAAAAGATTTGAGAAAGGTTATTCACCTATTGCCAGCCCTGGGATACACAGTCAACATAAAAAAGTCAAGGCTGATTCCATCCTAAAGGATAACTTTCTTGGGTGCAGAACTGGACACATCAAATCAAATGGCATTCCTCACAGCAGAAAAGCAAAAGCAACTACCACTCTATTTCATGGCATTAACAACGCAGAACTAGCTTACAGCAAGGAAAGTCCTGCAAGCCCTGGGTTACATGGCATCCTGCATAATATTGATTCCACATGCCAGACTACATATGAGGAAGTTGCAATGGTACCTAAGGAATTTATGGTCTCAGCACAAGCACAGCCTAGAAGCCCAAATTCCAATAATTCCATGCCTGAAGCAAGAATTCCAGTGGTGGGCTCAGGCCTGTCGATTGAACAAAGGACTGCCTTTCCACAGCCCTCACCCAAGCCAGACTATCACCACGGACGCCTCAGACCTCGGTTGGGGGGCACACATGGTGGACAAGTGCATACAAGGCTTATGGACACAAGACCAGCTGAACCTACACATAAATCAAAAAGAGATGCTGGCAGTGAAACAGGCAATTCAGACATTCAGACCGTTTCTTCAACAAGGTCATTTGCTGATAAGGATGGACAACACCACAGTTATGTGGTATATCAACAAACAGGGAGGCACACATTCATATCCTCTATGCCGGATGGCAATGGACCTCTGGAATGTGGCCCTGAACCTCAACATTCAGCTCCAGGCCATATTTGTACCAGGAAAGGAAAATATACTAGCAGACATCTTAAGCAGAACTGCCACGGATGCCCACGAATGCTGCATCCAGACATCTTCAAATCCATTACAAAGAAATGGGGACTACCAGAAATAGACCTGTTCGCATCCCCACACAACCACCAATTGAGAAAATTCTGCACAAGGACATACCACCCACTTGCTTGGAGGGTGGACTCCCTATCCTTCAGTTGGGAAAACCTGACAGCATAGGCATTCCCACCTCTTCCTTTGATGCACAAAGTGCTACTGAAGATCAAAGAAGATCACCCAAGGATCATCCTGATAGCTCCAGACTGGCCGAGGCAGCATTGGTACCCGCTACTGAGGAGTATGTCTCGGGCACACGCATGGCCTCTACCTCTAGTTCCTTTACTGCTAACACAGAACAACTTCAAAATCCTACATCCAAACTTGAAAACACTGCAGCTAGCTGCTTGGAACATTACATAAAACAAAATAACCCAGATTTATCTCAAAGGGTTAAAGACATTATCCTGGAGGCTCACAGACCCTCCACAAGGAAAACTTATTCAGCAAAATGGAAAAGATACCTCATTTGGAGTGCAGCAAAAGGAGAAAATGTATCATTGGCAAACATAGCTAACATCCTGGAATATTTAGCAGAGCTTTTCCACAATGGCCTGTCTTACTCCTCCATTAAGATTCATGCATCAGCAATTTCAGCAGAATACAACATGGATCCTCCAGTCTTCTCTCACCCTCTACTCAGGCAGTTTCTGAGAGGAATTAAAAATGTAAAGCCTCCAAGGAAGCCACCTTTGCCTACATGGGACCTGAACTTTGTGTTAGAAAAGTTAACACTTCCCCCTTTTGAACCAGCAGCAACAGCAGAATTAGAGTTCTTATCTTGGAAAACTGCTTTCCTGCTTGCAATCACTTCAGCAAGAAGGGTTTCTGAATTACAGGCATTAATGGCAGTACAGCCCTTCCTTATCTTCCATCAGGATAGAGTGTCCTTGAGAACTAATCCTACTTTTATGCCAAGGGTGGTCTCCAGGTTATCATTAAACCAAGCAATCCACCTACCAACATTCTTCCCCAGCCCACAGAACAGGGGGGAAAGACTACTGCATACCTTAGATGTGCACAGGCAATTGCGCTACTACCTGGACAGAACCAAGAACAATAGAAAAACTGACCAGCTTCTGGTAGCATATGCAACAGGAATGGAAGGAAAAGCAATTTCAAAACAGACAATCTCAAAATGGATAGGAAATTGCATTGCATTTTGTTACTCTTTTCATGGAAAGACAACTCCAGAAAACATCAGACCTCACTCCACAAGGGCTACAGCCACTACTACAGCTTTCTTACGAGGAGTGGCTACCAAAGACATTTTAGAGGCTGCTACTTGGAGCTCCGTGCATACATTTGCCAAGCATTATAATCTACCTTTATACTCCAGATCCCAAGCAGGTTTTGCCACTGCTGTTTTGCAAGGGATCTTAACTACACCATAATCTTCTTAGTGCCTCCTTCCCCCAGTTTGGCTATGGTATTCTACCCATATGTTAGGACTGCAGATGCATCCTTGAAGGACATAGTACAGTTTTGTACCTACCATAAATGTAGATGTCCGAGAGGTATGCATCTGCAGTCAGGATTACCCACCCTCCTTCCCCTCTGTGGTACTCCTGGGGTATTTGCCCTTCTTGTAGCTAGCTGGGGGAATCTATTATGGTGTATTTGTTTGTATATATGTATATACATGTTTATTTTTATTTGCTCTCTACTGTTTGGAATCATTTGCATTTATCCAAATTTAGCCTTCCTAGAGGGCACCTGGCATCTGGGGCAAGAAACACTGAGGAAAATGGTGTCGGCTGATGCCTTTATACCCAATTGACAGCAGCTATGACGTCGGGTGAAGTGCGACATCAGCCGAGGCCAGACCCAGACTTTGCAATCCGGCCGACCGAAAGGCTGCCTGAGGCAGGACAACCCATATGTTAGGACTGCAGATGCATACCTCTCGGACATCTACATTTATGGTAGGTACAAAACTGTACTTTCTTCGTGTTTCACTGTTGCAGTCATCACATTTGGGGTTATCTGCTTGCAGTAGCCCTCAGTCGGCCTGATTATCAAAGTCTTGGGTCCTGCGTCGGTTGCTGTCTCATCTTCCATGATGTCAGGTAGTCAGGGGTATAAAGCATGCAGCTGATGTCATTACATCAGTCTTTCTTGTCATGCTGTGCCCGAAGCAGAAGCAGTTCGCAAGTGCTGGTCGTCTGACTCCTGAAATTTTCGTTTTCGAGTCTCAGAACCGAAGTCTTCAACCCGTTGGGGAAACTTTTTCTTGCTCTAAACTGATGTCAGTAAAAGTCAATAATTGTATTTCTTGTGGAAAGCAAGAACCTCATAAAGATTTTCATTCGTACTGTATTCCTTGCCTAGGCCCTGACCATGATGTACCTTGCTGTCGGTTTTGTCCTTTATTTAAGCAACAAACTATTCATCATCGGTATATTTACACTTCTAAATATTTTGGTACTTGGTTCAATTATCCATATATGGCTTCGGTAAGCCATCCGACTACCGACATTCCGAAAAAACGCAAAGATAAAGACAGACCGCAAAGGTCTAAAGCTGCTGACGCTTCTCCTAAGCTAGTCGCCAGTTCGCTGGTACTCATTGAGATGCTTTTGCAGCCCCTGATACCCACTACTTCAGATTCACAGGCCTCTACTGAGACCCATTCGGAGTCCGGTATGCTGCGAGATGCTTAAACTGTGGAATCTGCAGATGTCTCTACCTTGGATGGGTCCAGAGCCGCTGTTCAGGCACCGGCTTCTGAGGGTGTATTCAGGCCTACTGACTTGCATATTAAACCAAGGCCATCTTCTTCTTCAAGGCCTAAAACTCGATCCATGCCTAGAAAAACGATGCCCAGGCCGCATGGTCAGGCCTCTATGCCTAAAAAACAAATGATAAGAATGGTTGAAGACCTTATTTTTTTAATCAGGGGAAGCCAACCTTCCCCCCTCTAAGAGACCTAGGACTGAATTTTCTTATGATTCTTCTGATCAGGATTCTGAAATTTCTGTTTTCTCTGATGACCAGGATTTACCCTCATCTACCTATGAGGATTCTGATGCGGAAGACTGTATTCCCTCTGCTTCCCCTCCAGAGGATTTCTCTTTTGGTGAAACCTTGCACTTGCTCTTAGGGAGCATTTTCGCTGGGAAAGCCAGGAATACTCTGATTCTAAAAAGAGGCTTAGGGATTTTTTATTCCTGCCCCAACACAGGCCTTTACCTTTTCCCCCTGTACTGGACATTGATGATGATGCCTTTTCAGAATCTAGCTTGGCCCCCTGATTCATAACCTCCTGCTCCCAGAAAACCAGATCGATATTACAGGGTTCCTGACTCTCACAAGTTCCTCTTTAAAAATCCTACTGTGGATCCTGAGACCAATTCACAAGAACCCAAAGGCATTAAGGCTACTACTGCCAAAAATCCTACCCCCTTTGATAGAGATTCCAGGGCGTTGGATAGATGGGGTAAGAAGGTATACACTTCTGCAACCTTGGCCATTAGGGCCTTAAACTGACAATTTAATATGTTAAAGTATCAGCAGCATATTATTGAGTTGCTTAAACAGAAAATTATGTTGATTCCTGACTGTGCTGAAAATAAAGATTTACAGGATTTAATGCATTCTGCTGAACAAGTTGGAAAGCATACTTTGCAATGTGGTTTTGATTCACTAGAGGCATCTTGCAGGGCTGCTGTCACTGGGTCTGTACTTAGAAGGCATGCTTGGCTTAAGAAGCAGTCTTTGCCAGATTATGTTAAAGCTGAATTGCTGGATGCTCCCTTAAACCAGAACCACCTGTTTGGCAACAAAGCAGTAGTAGTAGTACTTAAAAAGATGGAGGAAAAAGCTAAATCTATGCAAACTGTTAAAGATTTCCTGCAAGTGCAGCCTCCCAGATTTAGTAGGCATTGGCCCTCTAAGAATTGGTCCTTTCCTGCCTCTTCCAGGCCTTCTCAGTCTAAACCCAGAACCAGCAGAACACCCAGGCTTCAGTTCCAAGGTATGCACAGGAATAAGCAGTAGGGGGCTCCCACTTCCAAAGCAAGGAGTAGTAAGACCCCCCCCCCCCCCGTGGTAAACTGTCTCAATGACGTAACTTTAAAACTTCCAAGGCCTTCTCAACTGACTGCTTCTTTAGGGGGAAAGATTGCTCTGCAGGCAAAGAATTGGGAACGCATTACCCAGGACAAATGGGTTTTAAATGTAGTTTCCCAAGGATACAGATTCCACTTCCACACTTTACCAACCCCAAACAGTTGGCCAGATTTACCCCCAAATCAGTGGGCAGAGGCTCAAAAGCAAGTTCTCTCTTTCTTAAGTATCAGGGCTATTCAAACTGTCCCAGAAGAGGAAAGGGGACAAGGTTTCTCTCAAGACTTTTCATGGTGCTCAGAAAAGATGACTCTTGGCATCCTATCCTGGACTTCTCCATCTTAAACACATTTTTGGTGATCCCAACATTCAAGATGCTAACTCTTCAACACTTGCTTCCTACGCTAGGCAAGGATGCGTGGTTGGCAACAGTGGATTTAAAGGAAGCCTACCTGCACACCCCAATCGGAGAATCTTGCAGAAGATCCCTACGCTTCAAAGCAGGCTTCATGCACTATCAGTTCTCTGCACTGCCCCTTGGCTTATCTACTGCACCCAGGGTATTCACAAAGTGCCTAGCTTCAGTCATTGCATTTTGCATGTAAAGAAATATTCAAATATACCCATACCTGGACGATTGTCTAATTCAGGCAGAAAGCCAGGACATACTATTGAATCATCTGGCGTTTGTACAAAAACTGCTAACTTCACTGGGGGCACATCATAAATGCAAAGAAATCGCATCTTGTACCCTGTCAACAAACTGTATTCCTGGGATCAAGTTTGAACACAACTTCCCAGATAGCTTTCCTCACGCCAGAGAAACAAGTTCATTTGATAGCCTACTTGAAACTAATGGCCAGAAAGACCCTGCTATCAGCAAGCCTTGAGGTTCGTGGCCGCCTGTATTCTCCTAATTCCATATGCAAGACTGCATATGAGGAAACTACAATGGTATCTAAAAAGCCTATGGTGTCAACATTCTCAGGATCTAGAAGCAATGATTCCTATCATACCTTGCCTACAGATAGAGTTCCTTTGGTGGGCAGAGGCCTGCCACCAAAACAAGGGACTGACATTCACTCTACCCCTTGCCGCCCAAATCCTAACAGACGCATCAGACTATGCATGGGGGGCTCACTTGGCAGGGAAGTGCATTCAGGGCAAATGGAACCAGAGTCAAATGCACCTGCGTCCAATTTACCTCAGATTCTTCAATACTTAACTGAGATGCTTCACAAGGGTCTTTCCTTTTCCTCCATCAAAATTCATGCCTCAGCCATTTCAGCTCATTACAACACAGAACCACCCCTCTTTTCTCATCCACTGCTCAAGCAGTTCCTCAGAGGGGCCAAAAACTTAAGACCACCCAGGAGAGCCCCAACTCCAGCCTAGGACCTTAACTTTGTATTGGAAAAACTCACTCTACCTCCTTTTGACCCAGCTGCAAATGCAGAGCTGAAATTCCTTTCTTGGAAAACAGCCTTCCTTTTAGCCATCACTTCAGCAAGAAGGGTATCTGAATTACAGGCCCTTATGGCAGTGGAGCCTTTCATCATCTTTCATGCGGACAGGGTGTCTCTCAGGACCAATCCCTCCTTCGTGCCCAAGGTGGTATCCAGTGTGGCTCTTAATCAGTCCATTTATTTGCCAACCTTCTTTTCTAATCCACAGAACAAAGGGGAATTATGCACTCCTTAGATGTGCACAGACAACTTAGATTTTACTTGGACAGGACTAAACCTCTCAGGAAATCTGAACAGCTGCTGGTAGCATTTGCTGCAGGGGCAGAGAGGAAGGTAATTTCAAAGCAAACCATTTCTAAATGGATAGGCCATTGCATTCATTTCTGCTGTAAGCACCATGGAAAACCTACCTCACAGGGGATAAGACCGCATTCAACCAGGGCTGCATCTACCTCCACAGCCTTTCTCAGAGGTGTCCCTACCAGGGACATTCTAGAAGCTGCTACCTGGAGTTCTGTACATTTCACCAAGCCTTACCATTTGCCAATTTTCTCTAAATCCAAAGCTGGCTTTGCCACTGCAGTCTTGCAGGGCCTTATAGCTGGTCCTAATGCTATCTAATTTCCTTTTCCCATCCTTAGCTTTGGGAATCTACCCAAATGTGATGACTGCAACAGTGAAACACGAAGAACATAGTACAGTTGTTTACACTTACCATAAATGTAGATGTTCAAGTGTATTCACTTTTGCAGTCCTGGTTATCCTCCCTCCAGCCCCCTGACCTCTATTGGCTATACCTCTATTCTTTTAAGCTTTTTTGTGTATTTGCTTTTTTGTTGATGGTGTAACTTTATATGTATATGTGTGTGTATGTATATACATATATATATATATATATATATATATATATATATATATATATATGTTCATAGGTAGATACAAGGCTATTGGCCCTAGGGCCTATATAAGCTAGCCAAAAATGTACCCTGGCTTTCGCCACCTAAGAAAATTTATATAATTAAAATATATATATAATTGCTTCCCATTATGGGGGCACCTGACATCTGAGGCAAGAAAAAACTGATGTAATGGCGTCGGCTGCATGCTTTATACCCCTGACTACCTGACGTCATGGAAGATGAGACAGCAACTGACGCAGGACCCAAGACTTTGATAATCAGGCTGACTGAGGGCTACTGCAAGCAGATAACCCCAAACGTGATGACTGCAACAGTGAATACACTCGAACATCTACATTTATGGTAAGTGTACACAACTGTACTTTCTAGGAAATCCTACTTGTCCAAATGGAAGAGATTTTCTATTTGGTGTCTCTCGTAACCTGAATCCACTTTCTATGGATGTTTCTTTGGTTCTTTCTTATTTATGTGACTTGCTTAATGGTGGGTTGGCTTATTCTTCTGTTAAGGCCTACTTATCAGGTATCTCTGCCTTTATCTCCTCCTTCAGCTTCTAGATATGAAGCTAAACAATTCCTTTAAGGAGTCCCTCATATTAGGTCTCCCTGGAAGCCTGTTCCCCCTTTCTGGAATCTTGGTTTTGTTTTGGAGAAATTAACTCGGGCTGCTTTTGAGCCTGCTGTTTCAGCTTCCTTGCAGCATTGCTCTTGAAAGATTGTTCTTTTGTTGGCCCTTACTTCTGCCAGATGGGTGTCTCAGCTTCAAGCCCTTATGGCTTGTCCACTTTTTAGGTGTTTCATAAGGACAAGGGTGTCCTTGCCTACTAATCCTCCTTTTAAGCTCAAGGTGGTTAGAGTTGTCACTTAATCAGTCTATTCAATTGCCTTCTTTTTTCCCCTCTTTGCAGTCTGCCAGTGAGAGGGTGCTGCATACTTTGGATGTGCATAGACGACTCATTTTATTTGGATAAGACTAAGTCTATTAGAAAATCTGATTTGTTTGTTTGTTTTCATCCTAGTTCCCTAGGATTAGCTGCATCCAAACAAACTATTTCTTCTTGGATCTCTAAAGCTATTTCTTTTTGTTATTTTCATGGTAAGAGCCTTCCTTCTTCTGTAAAGGCTCATTCTTCTAGACCTGTGGCTTCTTCTGGTGCTTTTTTCAAGGGTTTGGATACTAACTCTATTCTTGAGGCAGCTACTTGGACTTCTGTGCATACTTTTACTGGGCCTAAGCAAGGTATACAGAAAGAGTGGAAATCCTTATGCGGTATTTGCTTCCCACATGAAATGCAATTATTAACTTTGTCTGACATCGGTCTGAGGCAAGAAAAGTTTCCCCAATGGGGTACTTAGCTTTCAAGTAGACTTCGGCTGAAATACTTTCGTAAATCTCAGGAGCTGGCCGACCGGCACTTGCGAACTGCTTCTGCTTTGGGCACCGCGTGGCAAGAAAGGCTGAAGAAAATGGCGTCGGCTATCTCTTTTATACCCCTACCGCACTGACGTCAGGGAAGAAGTGACGACAACCGATGCCGGACCTAGACTTTGGAATTCGGCCGACCGAGGACCCGCCTGATGGCAGGATAACCCCATCTGTAATGACTGCAGCTGTATGAGCACTCGGACATCTACATTTATGGTAGGTACAAAACTGTACTTTTCTACAGTCACAGAAGCAAAGATTTGAGAACATTTTTACAATTGTTTGTTTCCTTTTCTGATTCAGAACTAGCCAAACAAGTATCTAAAGTGACTTTGGCCAGATAGTTAACTGATTCTAATAAACAAAGGTAATAAGTGGTTTTGCTTTTACCAAAACCTCCAGTAGCCCTTCCCACAAAGTCTATGGCAATTTTATCAGCCTTTTTGTCTAGAACTTCCTTGAATGATATTTGTGCAGTTGCAACTTGGGCTAATCCTCATACCTTTATTGCTCATTACCAATTGAATCTGGTCTCTAGGGGAAGAGCAACCTTTGGCCCAGCTGTGCTCTGGAATATTCTTCTTTAGAGTCCTCCCGGGATTTAGGTAGCTTGGGGTCTCTGTCCAACTGTTGAGAAATGAATGAAAATGACAACATCAGATAAAGAAGTTATGTACTCGCATTCCATCTGTGTTGTCCATTTTAAGTCTTCCTCAGCTTCCCACCCACATATCCCCTCCTTGTTTTACTCCTGGAGAAATCTAAGGGTTTTGGAGAAACCTTTGTTCCTTGTTTGACTCCAACTTCCTTTCTTATTTTCCACTGCTCTGTAAATCTGTGGGCAGCAAACTTGATCTGAGGTATGTTAGGTTGGTGGGGCATTGTGGGTAAAGAAAGGGGCTCGAGAGTTGAGGTATTCCCTGATCTGAACACCAAAAAAGAATAAGCACACCACATAGACCAAGACCGATGACAGGCAATAAGTAAACATGTTAAAATAATAAAATGGAAGCAATACAATTATATTAATGCCTTAACTTGTTCCACCGCATTTTCGTCTACACCACAGCAGACTTCATTAGATAATGACATCCAGATACAGTACCGTATTTATATACACAAAAAACCCTTAATTGCTCAATTAAAATCATTCAGTAAAAATCATACAATAAAAGACATTTAATCATGAACATCCTTCCTAATCAAATACATATAAGTACAACTTGTAACCTATAGACATATAAAATCCATGTACAAAAATAATTTTTAATGACCATAGAAGAAATAGTTCATAAACTTAATTCCAAAACTCAATGATGTATAAATTACCAAAATTTAAGATAATGTGTTAGCTCCATCAAGTGGCCAACAAACATTATTGCAACAGAATTGTACTCTCCCCATAAAAATATAAATATGTGTAAAATGTTGTTGAAAAAGCTTGATGTTCATCGTGCATACAGCTGCAGTCATATCAGATGGGTTCTCCTGCCGTCAGGTGGGTCCTCGGTCGACCGAATTCCAAAGTCTAGGTCCGGCGTTGGTTGTCGTCGCTTCTTCCCTGACGTCAGCGCGACAGGGGTATAAAAGAACCAGCCGACGCCATTTTCTTCAGTCTTTCTTGCCGCGCGGTGCCCGAAGCAGAAGCAGTTCGCAAGTGCGGGTCGGCCAGCTCCTGAGATTACGAATATTTTGCAACCGAAGTCTTCTTGAAAGCTAAGTACCCCGTTGGGGAAACTTTTCTTGCCTCAGACTGATGTCAGACAAAGTTAATAATTGCATTTCTTGTGGGAAGCAAATACCGCATAAGGATTTTCATTCCCTCTGCATTCCTTGCTTAGGCCCAGACCACGACGTCTCGGCCTGTCATTTTTGTACTACATTCAACAGACGAACCATTAAGCGTCGGGCGGAGTTCGCCCAACACTATTTTGGCAAAAAATTTAATTACATTATGTCGTCGGATACTCCCGACTCCAGTTTTGAGTAAAAGACGCAAAGATAAGGACCGACATACGAGGTCCGCGGCTTCTACCGACACCACGCCAAAGCCGACTACAGGTGGTCGGTTCTCAGTGAGGCGCCTACGCAGCCCCTGACTACCGACGACACTTCATTGGCAGTGTCTACTGTACCCAAGGTCGCAGGCTCTTCGGCCCACAACCCGACTACCGATACCGAAGCCACTCTTGGCAGTGAAACAGAGTTTAGACAGGTCTGCCACCTCTCAAGGTGTCTTCAGGCCTTCCTCTTCTTTTTCCATCAAGGCTTTCACTAAGTCTAAAGCAGCCATGCATTCTAAGAGACAAGCTCCACAGGGCCCTTCTCAAGGCCCCATGCCTAAAAAGCAGATGCTCAAAATGGCTGAGGATTTGATTACTCTTATCAGGGGTTCTCACCCCCCCCCCCCAGACAAAAGGCCCAGAGTGGAGGAAGAATCCCCCTCCTCGGACCAGGCCTCCATTATTTCAGAGCATTCTGATGACCAGGAACATTCATACTCCCCTTTTGAAGATTCTGATGCAGCGGAGTCCATTCCCTCTGTCTCTCCTCCTGAGGATTACTCTTTTGGGGAAACCTTGCATACCTTGAGGGAACACTTCCACTGGGAAGGCCAAGAGTACTCAGACTCCAAGAAAAGGCTTAGGGATTTTCTCTTGCTCCCTCAGCACAGGCCTCTTGGCTATGCCTCCTGTCTTAGACATTCTTGATGATGTTTATTCGGAGGCCTGCCTTAACCCAGACTCTTTACCTCCGGCCCCAGTCAAGCCTGACAGGTATTACCGGGTTTCTGACTCACACCAATTCCTATAAAAAAGCCATGCGGCTGACCCAGAAACTATCTCACAGGGTCCCAAGGGAATTAAGGCCTCCACTGCTAAAAATCCATTACCTTCAGAGAGAGATTCCAGAGCTTTAGAAAGGTGGGGGAAAAAGGTATACACCTCGGCCACCTTAACCATGAGGGCATTATACTGCCAGTTCCATATGTTAAAGTACCAGCAGTTTCTGTTATCACAGTTGAGAAGCAAAATGTCACAACCTGAACAACCAGACTTGAAGGAGTTGCAGGATTTGATGCATAGTGCAGAACAAGTGGGTAAACATACCTTGCAATGTGGTTTTGATGCTTTAGAGGCCTCATGTAGAGCTGCTGTTACAGGATCAGTCATACGTAGACATGCCTGGCTCAAAGAGCAAACCTTACCAGATCATGTCAAAGCTAAATTACTAGATGCCCCTCTGCAAAAATATGTATTATTTGGTGTTAAAGCTGAGGAGGTATTAAAGAAAATGGAGGAAAAGGCTAAGTCAATGCAAACAGTAAAGGATTTCCTACAGGTACAACCTCCATGTTTCAGTAGAAATTGGCCTTCCAAAAATTGGTCCTTTCCAGCCACGGACAGACCCCAAAGAGGTAGATACAGGCACCCGAGGGGCAGAAGGCAATCTCAAGGATCGTTTAGAGGCAGACAATGGCAAGCTCCTGCACGAAGAGGTGGTGAGGATAGTTCACAGCCATTCAGAAAGCAAGCCCAATGACTTTCCCCTTTGCTTGCCAAGCAAGGCTCAAATGGCAGCACCTTTAGGCGGAAAACTGGCATTATTTTCGAAAAATTGGCATATTGTCACAAAAGACAAATGGATCCTGGACATTATAAACAGAGGCTACAGATTCCATTTTCACACCCTTCCAAAAATGAGAGGCATGCCAAACCTGCCACACAAAGGGCAGAGACACAAAAACAGATTTCATATCTCATGGACATGAAAGCTATTCAAGAGGTACCCACACAAGAACAAGGTCAAGGTTTTTACTCCAGACTATTCCTGGTACCAAGGAAGGGAAAAGATTGGAGACCTATTTTGGACCTATCCATCCTAAACACATTTTTACTCGTGCCAAAATTCAAGATGCTCACATTACAGCAGCTTCTTCCCATGCTGGGCAAGGAGTCTTGGCTGGTAACATTGGACCTCAAGGAGGCATACCTGCATGCCCCAATCAGACAAGATTGCAGAAGATACCTCAGATTTCTTGCAGGTTCAACCCATTATCAATTATCTGCATTGCCCTTTGGCTTATCTACTGCGCCCAGAGTATTCACGAAATGCCTGGCATCAGTAATTGCCTACTGCAGACTTCAAGGGATACAAATTTACCCATATTTGGACGACTGCCTGATCCAAGTGGACAGCAAGCACATTCTTCTGAAACATCTGGCTTTTGTAATAATGCTGTTGAATTCTCTAGGATACACAGTCAACAAAAAGAAATCAAGGCTGATACCCTCACAGACAATAATTTTCCTGGGTGCCAACTTGGACACAAACACCCAGATGGCCTACCTCACGCCAGAGAAACAAGGGCAACTAACTCAATACTTCAGAAAACTAGCAAATTTCACCAGGCTGACTGCAAGGAAAATCCTGCAGGCTCTGGGATTCATGGCATCTTACATCCTAATAATCCCATGTGCAAAGCTGCATATGAGGAAACTTCAATGGTACCTGAAAAACCTATGGTCTCAACACAGCCACAGTTTGGAAACAATAATACCACTGATTCCATGTCTTCAAAAGGAATTTCTGTGGTGGGCTCAAGCATGCCAAAGAAACACAGGTCTCCCATTCTGCAAACCTCAAGCAAATCAAGTCATCACAAAAGACACCTCGGACTACGCCTGGGGGGCGCACATGACAGATCGGTGCATTCAGGGCAAATGGGCCCAAAAAGAAAAGCACCTACACATCAATCAAAAGGAAATGCTAGCAGTAATAAATGCTATTATGGCTTTCAAAGACCTTCTGCATCCAGGTCAACTATTGATAAGGACAGACAACACCACAGTAATGTAGTACATAAACAGGGAGGAACCCATTCATACCCCCTGTGCAGGCTGGCCATGTCTCTTTGGAACATGGCTCTGGAATTACAAATCGAGCCTCAAGCACAGTACTTGCCAGGCAAGCAAAACACGCTGGCAGACAACCTAAGCAGAAATATGACAGATCCACACGAATGGAAGTTGCATCCTCAAGTTTTTTCAAAGATAATTCAAGCATGGGGAAGGCCAGACATAGATCTCTTTGCCTCCCACAGAAATCACCAATTGGCAAAATTCTGCTCAAGGACCTTTCATCCACAGGCCTGGAAAGTGGACGCACTCTCTTTCAGTTGGACAACAATGACAGTTTATGCCTTTCCACCTCTTCCTCTGCTGCCCAAAGTTCTATTAAAAACCAGAGCAGGCAGACCAAAGATGATGCTCATTGCTCCAGAATGGCCAAGACAACACTGGTACCCACTCCTGAGAAGCCTGACGCATTCCCCACCATGGATCCTACCTCTAATGCCTCTTCTTCTGACTCAGCACAGCTTCAAAACTCTTCACAGTCAGCTGAAAACACTCAATCTGGCCGCATGGAAGATTCCTTAACTTCACCACAGACCCTACTCTCCAAGGAGGTGCAGGATGTCATTTTGGAGGCCAGAAGGCCTTCTACTAGAAAAGCTTACTCCACAAAATGGAAACGGTTTTGTGCCTGGAATGAGAAAAAGGGCCAGAATCCTGGAATACTGAATTTACCTCAGATATTACAGTATCTAGCTGAGTTGCTAAGCAGTGGACTTTCATTCTCCTCCATCAAAATCCATGCCTCAGCCATTTCTGCAGAAGACAACACTGATCCTCCTTTATTCTCTCACCCCCTCTTAAGACAGTTCCTCAGAGGGGCTAAGAATATAAAACCCCCAAGGAAACAACCAGTGCCTGCTTGGGACCTCAATTTCATTCTAGAAAAACTGACCTTGCCTCCTTTTGAGCCAGCTGCCTCAACAGGACTGCAATATTTGTCCTGGAAAACAGCCTTCCTTCTGGCTATCACCTCAGCTCGCAGGGTATCGGAACTACAAGCCCTCATGGCTGTGCAGCCTTAAATCATTTTCCATCAGGACAGAGTTTCCTTACGAACCAATCCGTCCTTTATGCCTAAGGTGGTATCCAGGGTAGCTTTGAATCAGGCTATCCACTTACCTACCTTTTACCCTAAACCTCAAAACAAAGGGGAGTGACTACTACACTCCTTGGACATCCACAGACAACTGCGTTATTATTTGGACAGAACAAAGCCTTTCAGAAAATCAGAGCAACTCTTTGTGTCCTATGCTGCAGGAGCTCAAGGGAAGCCAATTTCAAAACAGACAATCTCAAAATGGATAGCCCACTGCATACGTTTTGGTTACTCTTTTCATGGTAAAACTGTACCTGCAGGCATCAGATCTCACTCCACAAGGGCCACAGCTACCTCTGTAGCTTTCCTCAGAGGGGTTCCTGCCAAAGATATTTTGGAAGCAGCCACTTGGAGTTCTGTGCATACCTTCTCCAAACACTATCACCTGCCATTATACTCCAAAACTAGAGCAGGCTTTGCCACTGCAGTCTTGCAGGGCATCCTGGCTCCTCCTAGTTCCACCTAGTGCCTACCACCCCTTTTTTAGCTTTGGGATTCTACCCATCTGTTATGACTGCAGCTGTATGCACGATGAACATAGTACAGTTGTGTACCTACCATAAATGTAGATGTTCGAGTGCTAATACAGCTGCAGTCCAGGATGTCCTTCAAGAATGCAACTGCAGTCATAACATGTGGGTTGTCCTGCCTCAGGCAGCCCTCGGTCGGCCGGATTCCAAAGTCTGGGTCCGACGTCGGCTGATGTCGCATTTCTCTCCGACGTCAGAGCGGCTGGAGTATATAAGCATCAGCCGACGCCATTTTCTTCAGTCTTTCTTGCCGCGCGGTGCCTGAAGCAGAAGCAGTTCGCAAGTGCCGGTCGGTCAGCTCCTGTATTCTACGATACCGAAGTCATCAAAAAAGCTAAGTACTCCGTTGGGGACCTTTTCTTGCCTCAGCCGATGTCAGAAATTACTGAAAAAGTTAACAATTGTCTTTTTTGTGGTAAACAAATACCTCATAAGGATTTCCACTCTTACTGCCTCCCTTAACTGGGCCCAGACCACGACGTCTCGGCCTGTGTAGCCTGTGCTCGCTTCAACAAGCGCACTCTCAGGCGCCGGGCGGAGTTCGCTGAAGATTTTTTCGGCGATAAATTTGCTTACACCATGCCGTCGGATCTTCCGACATCGCAAACTCCCAAAAAGCGAAAAGACCAGGACTGACATCCTCGGCCCGCGTCTACCACCGACTCCACGCCAAAACCTAGCGCGAGTGCTCCGGTTCCCTCTGAGACGGTCTCTCCACCGCTCCGAACCGAAGACACCGCATTACCGGCGACTCCGATTCCAGACATTACTCCGACGCCAGTTATAGATTTTCCTCCGGATACCGAAACCGAGGAAATGCCCGAGACCATTGCTGTAGACAAGGTCACTCCTGCACGTGGAGCTGCCAGGCCTCCTATGGCCATGTCTATTAAGGCCTACACTAGGGCTAAGGCAGCCAGCAAAACAAAGCATATTACTTCTAAATCCTTACCTCAGCCGACTCCGGAGACACAAATTATGTCCATGGCTGCTGATTTAATTTCCATGATTAGAGGTTCACAGACCCATCCTGAGAGAGCATCCCAGCCTCCTCCTGATAAAAGGCCCCGGGTTGAACCCTCTGACCCTACTCCTTCAGGTGAAGACTCTGAGGGCTCTGTCCACTCTGATAGCCAGGAAGAGCTCTTCCAGACCTATGAGGACTCGGATGCAGAAGATTCCATACCTTGGCCTCCCTCCTGAGGATATTTCTTTTGGGGAAGTTCTGCACACCATGAGGGAACATTTCAAGTGGCAGGGCCAGGAATATTCTGATTCCAGGAAACGCCTTAGGACTTTCCTTAAGAAGCCTCAGCACAGGCCCTTAGCTATTCCTCCTGTACTTGATGTTCTGGATGATTTGTATTTTGATTCTAGTGCTACCCCTGATACTCTCCCTCCTGCTCCAGCCAAGCCAGACAGGTATTACAGGGTCCCAGAAACTCATTCCCATTTATTCAGGGCCCATACTGTTGATTTGGAAACTATTTCACAGGGGCCTAAAGGAGTTTCAGCCCCCACCTCAAAAAATCCTTTGCCCTCCAACAGGGAAGCAAGGTCATTAGAGAGATGGGGTAAAAAGGTTTACACATCCACTACCTTATCTGAGAGCTTTAAATTGCCTTTTTCATATGTTCCAATATCAGGATTATCTCTTAGAAGATTTACAAAAAACATTAGCTTCTCCTGATCCTTTAGACAGGAAGACTTTGCAGGAAGCTGTACATAACACTCAGCAAGTAAGCAATCACTTCCTGCAGTGTGGATATGATGCACTGGAAGCTTCATGTAGGGCAGCTATGACAGGGGCAGTGATGCGTAGACATGCTTGGTTAAAAGATCAACCTCTACCAGATCATGTAAAAGCAAAACTTCTGGATGCACCTTTGGAAAAGAACAAGCTTTTTGGTGCAAATGCTAAGGATGTGTTAAAGACCATCAAAGAAAAAGCAAAATCAGTTCAAACTGTAAAGGATTTCCTCCAGGTTCAACCCCCCAGATTCAGTAGGAATTGGCCTTCAAAAAACTGGTCCTTTCCTAATCCAGAAAAGTTTCAAAGGGGTAAGAACAGACGTGGTCGAGGAAGAGGCCAATACAGAGGCCCTTACAGGGGACGTCAATGGCAGCCAGGAAACCAAAGAGGTGACGCAGGGGTTTCTCCTGCCCAACAACCACAATCTCAATGACTTTCCTCTACTACCTCCTACCAGGGAACAACTAGAAGCTCCCTTGGGCGGGAAATTATCTCTGTTTGCAGAAAACTGGCACAGACTGACAAAGGACAAATGGATTTTGGACATTATAGACCGAGGGTACAGATTTCATTTTCATACCTTACCAAGAAAACAAGGCATGCCAAATCTACCACAGCATCAAAGGGCAGAGGCTATCAAGCAAATCACTCTGCTAACTCGAATGAAAGCAATAGAAAGAGTTCCACAACAAGAACAAGAACAGGGGTTTTACTCAAGACTGTTCCTTGTTCCAAGAAAAGAAACTCAATGGAGACCAATACTGGACTTATCCACATTAAACACCTTTCTCATAGTACCAAAGTTCAAAATGCTGACTCTACAGCAACTCCTTCCCATGCTGGGCAAGGAGTCGTGGCTGATTACTCTGGACCTCAAGGAGGCATACCTGCATGTCCCTATCAGACACAGCTGCAGAAGATACCTCAGATTTCTTGCAGGGCCAGAGCATTATCAATTCTCAGCATTGCCATTTGGCTTATCTACTGCGCCCAGAGTGTTTACAAAATGCCTGGCTTCAGTAATTGCTCATTGCAGGCTCCAGGGTATACAAATTTACCCGTACCTGTACGACTGCCTCATACAAGCGGACGACAAATTGATGTTGACAAAAAATCTGGAATATGTCATACGATTACTTCAAGCTCTGGGATACACAGTCAACTTCCAAAAGTCAAGACTGCAGCCATCCCAGCAAATAATCTTCTTAGGAGCCAAACTAGACACAGCCTCTCAGATGGCTTACCTGACAGAAGACAAGCAAGAGAAGTTAACTCAATACTTCAAAGGTTTAGCAAAACTCACCCAGATGACTGCAAGGAGATTCCTACAGGCCCTGGGTTACATGGCATCCTGCATTCTACTGGTTCCATTAGCAAAACTACATATGAGAAAGCTTCAGTGGTACCTAAAAAGCGTTTGGTCTCAGCACAGCAACAACTTGGAGACAATCATACCACTCATTCCATGCTTACAAAAGGAATTCCTATGGTGGGCCTCGGTGAGCCAGGAAAACACAGGTATGTCATTCAAAAAACCACAGATAACACAGACCATGACTACAGACGCCTCAGACCTCGGATGGGGGGCGCACATGGAAGGCAGGTGTATAGAAGGACAATGGTCTCCAAAGGAAACACATCTGCATATAAACCAAAAGGAAATGCTGGCAGTAATGCATGCTATCGAGGCTTTTCAAAACCAACTCCAGCAAGGTCACTTAATGATACGGACAGACAACACCACTGTGATGTGGTACATAAACAAGCAGGGGGGCACCCACTCTTACCCCCTTTGCAGACTGACAGTGCAGCTTTGGGAGAAATCACTGAGTCTAAACATCCAGTTACAATCACAGTTTGTTCCAGGAAAAGACAATGTGTTGGCGGACAGCCTAAGCAGGAATTTCACAGATCCACACGAGTGGAGGTTACATCCGAAGGCTTTCAGACAACTCACTTCGACATGGGGCAAGCCAGAAGTGGACCTATTTGCCTTTCACCTCAATCATCTCCTACCAAAATTTTGCACAAGGACATACCATCCAAAGGCTTGGAAAATAGATGCTCTTTCATTCAACTGGAACTCCCTAGCAATCTATGCATTCCCACCTCTGCCACTGATGACTTCAGTATTACTAAAGATCAAAGCAGAGAAGCCCAAGGGAATCATAATAGCTCCGGATTGGCCAAGACAACACTGGTACCCACTACTACGGAGCATATGTCACACCAGGAGGTGGGCCCTCCCTCAGTGGCCTCTACTTTTGACTCAACACAATTTCGAAACACTGCATCCAAACCTTCAGACTCTGCAGCTAACAGCCTGGGAGATCCCATAAATAACTTCAACTTATCTCTCTCCAAGGAAGTTCAGCGGATACTAACAGAGGCTCGAAGACCGTCCACCAGAAAGGTCTACTTAGCAAAGTGGAAAAGATTCAGCAATTGGAATACCAGCAAAGGGCATGATGCATCATTACTGAACATCTCACTTATCTTGGAATATTTGGCAGATATGTTACAGAGTGGCCTCTCATATTCTTCAATAAAGATACATGCATCTGCTATTTCAGCTAGATACAACACTGATCCTCCTGTTGTTCTCACCACTTACTAAGACAATTCCTCAGGGAATCAAGAACATTAAGCCACCAAGAAAGGCCCCAGTGCCAGCCTGGGACCTCAATTTTGTCTTAGAAAAACTGACTCTACCTCCTTTTGAGCCAGCAGCTTCAGTTGACTTGCAATTTCTCTCATGGAAAACAGCCTTCCTGTTGGCAATTACCTCAGCAAGAAGGGTTTCGGAACTACAGGCCCTAATGGCAATACCACCCTTTATTATTTTCCACAGAGACAGGGTTTCATTAAGGACCAACCCTACCTTTATGCCAAAGGTGGTATCTAGGGTTTCTCTAAATCAAGCCATTCATCTGCCTGCTTTCTTCCCCAATCCTGAGAATAAGGGGGAAAGGCTTTTGCATACCTTGGACATTCATAGACAACTTCGATACTACCTGGACAGAACCAAGACCAGTAGGAAGTCTGAACAGCTTTTTGTAGCTTACGCCCCTGCAGTCCAAGGAAAAGCAATTTCAAAACAGACTATTTCTAAATGGATTGGACATTGCATCAGATTCTGTTATTCCTTTCATGGAAAGACTGTTCCAGCCTATGTCAGACCACATTCCACCAGAGCTACAGCCACCTCTACAGCATTTTTAAGAGGGGTGCCTACAAAGGACATTCTAGAAGCTGCTACATGGAGCTCCGTGCATACATTCTCAAAACACTACAATCTCCCCTATATTCCAGATCCAGAGCAGGCTTTGCTTCGCAGTCCTGCAGGGTTTGATTGCCACACCATCTCTTTCCTAGAGCATACCTCCTCCCCAGCTAAGCTATGGTATTCTACCCACATGTTATGACTGCAGTTGCATTCTTGAAGGACATAGTACAGTTTTGTACCTACCATAAATGTAGATGTCCGATAGACATGCAACTGCAGTCGGGTTTTCCCTCCCTCCATACCCCTCTATGCTTAGGGTCCACTCCTATCCCCCTCACTCTTAGCTGGGGATATCTGTTATGGTGTATTTGTTTTATTGCTCATGTAATTGTTTGGAATCCTGTTTTTGTCTTCCAATTTGATTACAGCCTTCCTTGGGGGGCACCTGGCATCTGGGGCAAGAAACACTGAAGAAAATGGCGTCGGCTGATGCTTATATACTCCAGCCGCTCTGACGTCGGAGAGAAATGCGACATCAGCCGACGTCGGACCCAGACTTTGGAATCCGGCCGACCGAGGGCTGCCTGAGGCAGGACAACCCACATGTTATGACTGCAGTTGCATGTCTATCGGACATCTACATTTATGGTAGGTACAAAACTGTACTTTTCCCTCCCTCCTTCCCCTCTTGGGACAGGCTATTGGCTAACACCTCCTCATACAACCTGATTGGGGTATTCATTTATGGTGTATTTGCTTGCAACTACTGTTTTTTGATTATATTGCATTGCATTATTACATAAATTTATGTATTGCCTTCCTTCTGGGGGCACCTGACATCTGGGGCAAGAAAAACTGAAGAAAATGGCGCCAGCTGGTTCTTTTATACCCCTGTCGCACTGACGTCAGGGAAGAAGCGACGACAACCGACACCGGACCTAGACTTTGGAATTTGAGGACCCGCCTGATGGCAGGAAAACCCATCTGTTATGACTGCAGCTGTATTAGCACTCGAACATCTACATTTATGGTAGGTACAAAACTGTACTTTAAGAAGACGAATAAAAAATAATACTAGAAGCAGGGTTTGACATTAATGGAAAATAAAGAACGTGTTTACTTAACATGAAATAAAATACTCTCGGTACATACATTAAAGTTTAACAGTTAATCAATTTTAAAAGCAGGGCAATAGATATATTCTCATTGAGACCAAGGGGTCTTCCTGCATCAAGTGTAACTTGCCAAAACAATTCCCTGTATTCAAGATGTGTTTCTCAGGGCCCCCCTCTATCATCAACTAATACCTGGTTTAACACAAAAAATAAAAATGTGGCAGTCTTGCATACCAGGGTGTGTTTGTATGATGCGTTCTTCCATTTGAAATTCTAATATCATAATAGTGATCGTAAATACTTTTCTTCAATTTATGCTCAGTTTTTCCTACATAGAACGCACCACAAGGCTTACAAATATGGTACACTACACTTGTGGTATTACAATTGCTGAAAGCAGCACCCCCAATTTCTTTACCCCTACAATTTAAAAAACGTTGTCCTTATTCATAATGTAAACACTTTGGGAGTATGCCCCACACTTAAAAGTACCCTTTCTTTTGATGTTATTCAAGGTACGGGGCAGTCTCTCAAGCTCAATTATTTTTTTCAAATTCCTTCCCTTCCTAAAAGTAATCCTCGTGGGGGTCCTTATCAAATGTTCGTATATCAGTTAGTTCAGTGAACCTTTGCCATTCCTTTGTAATGATGTCCCTAGCCATAAAGGAATCAGCATTGTATTCCATAATAAATGCCCCTATTGAATTGGCTAACATCTTGTGTACCACTTTGATAGTGTTCAAATTGACTCTATTCCCCAGTAAGGGAAAGAATCTCACTCCAAATCTCCTTTAATAAATTGGGAGGGTATCCCCTATCAACAAACAGTGCCTCCAAAAAATCACATTCAGATTCAAAGTCATTCAAAGTGGAGGTCATCCTACTAGCTCTGATAAATTGTCCTCTAACAGTACTTCTCTTCTGAAAAGAAGGATGTGCACTGTTGTAATGCAAATAGGAATGAGTCAGTTTTCTCAATAATAACATCTAAAAAATTCATCATGTCCTGGAATATCTAACAGGTAAACTTGCAAAATTCAGTAGTGGTATCCAGATACCTTAAAAACTCATTGAACCTAGCCCTCGTGTCAGTCTAGAATATTATTATGTTGTCCAAAAATCTCTTATAGAACAACCAACCTGTCTTAAATTCTGATTCCAATTTCTTCTCCACCAGGGTAAAACTATATTAGCGTATATGGGGGCACGATTTGCCCCCATAGTTACACCCTTAATTTGGTGAAAAAATTCCCCACCAAAATAAATGAAATTATTCTTTAAAACAAGTTCCATCAGTTGTAATACAACGTGTAAATCATCAACCTTGGCAACACCCTTGTCAACCACTCTAATCCTGTCAAGTGGGGAATCAAAGAAAAAAGATCCTTAATATCCACCGTGTCAAACTCAATATTCTTAAAGGGTGCTGTTAAATCAGTAGCCATCAAAAAATCCCAAGAATCTTTAAGGATTTGCTTGTCAGTGCCTCAAAAAATGTTAAGTTGTTGTTCCAAAAACTTGGCCAACGGAGCAGTCTTTGAACCCTCCGCTGCCACAATTGGCCTCAAAGGGGGGTCCAATTGGTCCTTGTGGACCTTCCGGATACCAAAAATGGTGGGTACTTTAGGTCTATCATTACTCAAATATTTAAAAGTGTTCAAATCAATCAAATTCTGAATAAGCAGGTCACCTAAGGCTAGATCTATTTTCTTGTATGCAACACTAATTTCATTTCTAGAGACCTTGATTGTCAGTATCCTCCAAAATATCCAACATCTTGGATTCATATATCACAGTGTCCATAAGGACCGTTCCTCCCCCCTTGTCGGGTTGCATTCTGGAAGAAGCTGTTGAGATAGATCCAAGGATCACATCCAGACCCAACTACTGAGGAAGAATAAAAATGGACAACACATATAGAAAGTTATTTCTTTTTTTTTAAGTACTTTGAGATGATTGATGCATGATTACGGTATACATGCAGCATAGATGATGTTCATGCAAGTGTGAATGACTTGAGAGACGCATCATTGGATTATAGAGAGAGGCATGATGAAGTTCTCTAAGTATGCATCTAATACTGGTCTTTAAGCAGACTTGAGCAGCATCTTACCTTCATTGAGAATGATGCCAAAAACTAATTTACTTCAACTAATGGCTTGGTCATTGCTGTTAATTTAAAGGTGTCCAATGTGTGTCTTCTTGAAAGGAAATGGTTGACTGTGCTTTACAAAGAACAGCCTGCCCCTTTCTCCTCGGAGCTTTTTGTATACGAGATATATATATATATATATATGTGTGTGTGTGTGTGTATATATATATATATATATATATATATATATATATACATACACATACAGACATATATAAAATGTACACACACACACACACACGTATATATGGCGAAGATTTTCTCCACCACCGTAATGCTTTTTTAGGTAATGTCATGCTGCTCCGTTTACCAACCTAGCTAACCCCCGGACAGTAAAACAGTAATGCTGCTCATTGCTAGAAGCCCCAGTAAAAAATGCCCTGTTGACCCTGGAAAAAAGTATGACATCTGGATTATCAGTGAAACATGTTTCCAGTTTAATAACACACCCTCTCTTCCAGGAATTAGTGCCTACGTTCTGTTCAGGTGTTTTCTTTTACTGTCTGTGGCAAGTGTGTCTGTTTTAGACAGCTCCATTACATCTAGACTTGTAGTTCAAGAAAATGACATCAAACTCCTCCACAGACAAGTAACAACCAATAAGATCCCTCACCATTTCAAAGTCAGCTGCAAAATCCCTTCTGTGTAATCTGAAACCTATTAGGCACACCTAAACAAGTTCAAGTTCCTCACCATTGAACCAAACACTATTATTCTTGGGGATAAAAAAACACCTGCAAGTTGGAAAAATGTAGACCACTAAAACTAAATGCACGGAATGATTTGTAGATTTCATCAGTGCAAACTGTAGACCAGGTTGTGTATTCCTTCCAGGAGCTAAAATATACTGGCCCTGGCTATCACTAATGTAGCACTAAAATGTTTTTATTTTTATAGCACTGCAATGCTTTATGCCGGTGTTTTCCCCAGCGCTGTCAGATCTGACCACTGTTCAATTTTTTTACCATCAAGACCCAACCCATATTCAAAATGTCCACAAACCCAGTTATGTTTTGGAATTTCTCTAATACAAAATAGTGAAGCTAGTTGATGACTTAAAGAGCATCCTCCCCTTCAGCCTGGTAGACAACACTGCTGCATTTGCTAAGAGTTTCTATTCTTACCTTAACGTCTGCATTAAGACTTTGGTCCCAAACAGAGACAAATTCAGTGCTATATTTAAGAAAGACTCCTATGGTGTAACTGTGGCATTAACAAGCTGTGTAACAAATGAAAAAAAAAAACTCCATCCGTAGGAAGTAATTGAAAACCTCACACTCCAAAACCAAACTCACAGTTAAATAAAGATCAAGTATATATGAACTGAAAATCACCACCTGTATCAAAGGCAACCGTAAGTACTGTTTCAGTTACGTCAGAAACTTTAGGAACAGTAGCCAGCATTGGACTGAGTTGGTACATAATAACACCCACTTGTCCATTGGGAGCATAACCAGCATATTAACAGATAAATTTAACTCGGACATCTCCCCACTATCCCCTTAGCATGTCCTCACATGACATTAGCCTGCAACCCCAAAGATAACCTCTAAGCAGGTCATACAGACTCTTTCTGAGGTAAAAAAAGAAGTAGCTCTATGGTGCCTAATAGTGTGCCAGCGTTCTTGCTTGTCAATATGAAGTACCTCACTGATCTGTTCCTGAATCTTTTCAACCTCTTCTTCTGAACTGTTTTCATACCAGAGTCATGAGAACAAAAGTGGTCATTCCACTTCACAAGTGTGGACCCCACCAGTGATCCTGGCAACTGTGGACCAATAAGCTTTACTAGCCTTGTGTGTAAGATGATGGAACACATTATAGACCTCATAAACAGACATTGTCAGCTTACAGTCCTTCAACCTAAACCATTTTTTTTTTTTGTGAAGGTAAAAATCCTGCTTGTTTAACCTTCTGGACTTGTTATAAAGTCAATGATGCTGTATGAGGGCATACCTTCTGGACTTGTTATGAAGTCAATGATGCTGTATGAGGGCATACTAGTATACATAGTGTACCTTGATTTAGCAAAGGCCTTCGGTAATATTCATAGTTGGGCATTACAGACAAATTAATCAAACTAAACGCAAACCCATATGTAGGCTGCTGGATAGCAATCTGACTGACAGAACTGAACAAATTAGTACTGGGGCACTGTTCTCCAAAAGAGTTCCTGCAGGACTAATGGGGTCCTGTAGGGATTGTTACAGGATCTGCTACCTTTAGATGTTTGCTTCTGTAACATCACAGCTGAAGTCAAGGCTCTTTTGATGACCAAATTTGGAGATGGTTACAAACTCCTTGATTCTACATGATGGACAAACAAATGATGCCAGGACCATTTAAGTGCAAAAATGTGTAGTATTGTGCCATTTTGGAAAAAATGAGTACCTATACACCTTCCACATAAAGGAATCCCCCCTCAACCCCAAGGACCTGGGCACTTTAATATAGACTATAAACTCTCATTTAACTGTCATGCACCTACAGTCATTGGAAAATCCTTAAAACTAGCCCCGCTGATTGCCTAAAGTAAATCTAGTTTCAAGGAAGTTATTAACGGGGACTTAACTGATATTTCAGTATTTTGAAAAAAGTTATGATTTATTACAACTCGAATTTCCTCAACCCACTGTTCCTTCTCTACTTCCAGCTTTGGTGGATGTATTTATTACAGCCTGCAGCATGCTTGACCGCCTACCTGCAGCCCCCTAAGACAGATTGTATAAAGTTCCTCAGTCTTAATTTTTATTTTCCAATCCCAGATCTGACCATGTAGTAATTTCTTTGACAAATCATGTTGTTGCTATACATTTGATAAATACTAATCCCTCCAGAATGGGAAAGCCTTTGATAAATTTGGAAAAAAGTGTATACTTCTGCAATACTTATTTTTAGAATTCTTAATTGAGAAGCTCACATATTAAAGTTTTTGCTTGCTCCTTTTGAAAACATGTAGAACATTATAGACAATTTTCCTTCTTCTGAGGTAAAATCTTCCATGATGAATTCACTGATTGTCTCAAATCACCAAACAATACCTCTCAAATGTCCCTGATTTTGACTCAAATTTTAGCTCTGTCCCTCTAAATCCCTCCTAAAACTGGTGACTTTTGGAATAAAGGTGGTTAATTACACTATATAATGAGAGTAATTAAGAGTTATATACTTATTTTACTTCAGAAAATGTATATTAATTCACATTCTCTTTTTCTGTTAATATCTCAAGTTAATTGTACTAATATTTTAAGTGTCCCTAATTATCCCAAATTATTTATGGTTCTATCTCTGATTCTGATGTGCTGTGTCCCTGATTGGTTGAGAGCTCTGCCAGACACACACTCTGCAGTGTGCTTATGATTCAGCTGATGCTTCCTCCAGAGCAGCTACTGTTGGATTTGTTATGAGAAGATTTGCATGATTACATGTTCAAAATTTACCTGAGGATGGTAAAGGTATTTTTTTCTTCTTCTTCAGATAAGAAGGTTGTTTTTGGACCATCTGCTGCTGAGACCCTGAAAAAGTATGACGAGAAAGATAAACTGATTCAAGGGGTGACTCAGATTTTACTGTCTTCCTTCTCCAAGTTTGTTAAATGTTCACACCTACCTCAACACTTTTTTTTTTTTTTTCATAAAAAGTAAAATAAGCAGAGACTGCAAACGTCTGGCAAGCACACATTCAAATAACAATGACACGGACTCTCAAAAAGGAAAGAAGGTGCCTCCCAGAAACAAGGACTATCCAAAAAGTCTGAAGGGCTACCTGCAAATGGTAACCCCTCCCCATTCCCACTCGGGCAAGCCTTTAAATCTGCCCTAAAATTTGGCTCTCCATTTCCCTCTTTAGCAACGGATAACCTCAGACAAGTAGATTCTATGTTTGATCGATCCATCGGGGGTACGGACGGCAGTGGGTACCCTTCTTTCTTTTTAGGGAATTCCTCCTCATCCACCACATCAGACTTTTTCCACCACTTGTCATTCAGCATCAGCTGGCGCAGGGGGTAATAGAACCTGTCACCCTTCCTCTGACAAGGACAGGTGTCTCCAAGTATGTTTCTGATACCAAAGAAAGAAGCCTCATAGAGGTCAGTCTTTAGATCTTTCCTTTCTAACTCAGTTTGTGAAATTCTCAAAGTTCAGAATGCTATCCATTCATGATTTGTTACCACTGATTAACCCCTTTCATTTGTTTAGAAGCTCGAGATTTAAAGGATGCTTATCATTAAAGTCTTATAGCCTTTGATTTCAAACATTTCTTAAGGTTTTCCAAGTCCTGATTACACTTCAGTTCTCTGCGTTACCCTTTGGGTAAACCACTGCTCCCGAGGAGGTCATAAAATTGTCTAGCTCCATTGATAGCCTATTACAGAATGCTTATCTTTGAACAGTATTTCTCAAAGTGTCATGAATCTCTCACCTAGGTAAGCAGTCTTCTTCCCAGAATGGGTTTCCAGGAGAATATTCAAAAGTCTTGTTTTACTTCTCACAAGATTGTTTGCTTGGGGTGTCTCTCGGATATCTCAGTTCAAATAGATTTTTTCCCACAGGCAAAGGTTGATCTACATCCGTATCTTTTCCTGAGATTTTCTACTCAGTCCAAGATTTTAGCAAGAGATTTTTTTAAGATATTAGGATTCATGGCATCCATGATTCTCCTGATTCCTTTAGCTTAACTCCATGTGAGAAATATTCATTGGTACCTAAAATCTGTATGGTCCTATCATCAATATCCCTTGACATTCCAGATTCCAGTTTTGGGATTTTTAAAAAGGGAACTGTGTTGATGGAGACCATTTTTATCTAAATCCACGCCTCCCATTTTCCCTTCCAGCTTTAGCACAGTTTGTAACTGCAGATCATCAGACTTTGGGGAGCAGTGTCTGTGAGAGTAAAAATGCAGAGTCTTTGGAACTAAAAGGACAGACCAAAACACATAAACATAAAGGAGATGTTGGAGTCATAAGTGCTGTCAACTCTGTCAGCCATTTACGGTCTCCTGGGCAGTTACAGGTGAGCACCAGAATGATGTGGTACATAACCAGGGGGGTATCCAGATTTTACCCTCTGTGCAGATTAGCCATGGTAGCGTGGGATATAGCAATTCAGCACACACTCACTCTACAGGCATGTTATATCCCAACAAAGGAAAATATTGTCAGACAAGCTGGGTAGGATCAGAACAGACCTTCATGAAAGGACTGAATTAGGGCGTCTGCCAGGATTTGATCCAGTTGTTAGGAGCACCTCCGGTAGATCTTTTTACTTCATTCACAACAAACAATTGACAAAATATCTGCTGGAAAACAGATGCATTTCCCTTTCATTGGACAGGAAAGTGCCTGTATTCCTTTCCACTAATATCCAGGGCAATTCTGACGATTCAGAGGGACTTTCCCTTCTAGTCCAGGCAACAGTGGTTCTCCTTCTGGAAATGACCAAGGACAATTGCCACAAGCTTCCTCAGACTTAACCTACTCACTTAGGATGAAGGGTTGTTTAATTTACCCCATCTTGAAACAACTTCAGCTAACTGCCTAGATGATAGTATTTTAATACCTTTTAGACACCTTTTTTTTTTTTTTTTGTAAGGAAATACATCAGGTATTACCGGAGGCAAAGAAACCTGCTACTAAGAAATTGTATATTAATTAATGGAACAGATTTTCTAGTTGATTGAGAGATAAGAACCAGAACCCTTTTAAGGCTAACATCTCTCTGGTTCTGCAATATTTATGTTGAGTTATTATCCTTTGGCCTTCTGAAGAAGTTCACATGGATTCATGGATTCAGTGAATAAAAGAGCGCAACTGTCCAATAAATTATGGGCGATTTCTTTTTTTTTTTTTCCAGTTTCTTAGTGATTTTTTTTTTTTCTTTATCCTTTGGCCTTTCTTACTCCTGTATGGAGGTTGATTTGTTGACCATTTCAGTGTGTCAGTCCACTGATCCCCCTTTCAATTCATTCCCTTTTCAAGGTGGTTTTAAAAGGGGTTCTGCAGACCTGTCCGCCTAGAAAAGAGGTGGCTTCTCTTGATATTAACTTTGTGTTTGAAAAATGAACCATTGCTCCATTTGAACCATCTCTTTAGGCTGATTTGAGGTTCATAAAATGGAAAATATTTCATTAATTGCTCTAAGAAGAGCATCATGCTGGGTCATCCATATCTCATTCTCCACAAAGATAAAACTAATTTTTCTTAGTGTTGTACAAGTTTACTTTGAGCCAAGCTATCCATCTTACTGTCTTCTTTCCACAACGTAAAAATGAGGTAGAAAGGATTTTGCATATTCTGGATGTCAACAGACAGCTCAGATATTATCTTGACAGAATTAAATCCTTCAGAAACTCTGATAAGTTATTAATTTCTTATGAGGTTAAGGCAGACTACTTCCTATTTTATGCTATTTCCTTTTGTTATACCCACCATAACTAGTCAATTCCAGGTAGATGCAGCAACTTGGTCCTCTGTACATACTTTTAAAATGCGTACAAACTAGATCAGCTTTCTTGATCTTCAGCAAGCTTTGCTGGGACCATTCCCCAGGGGTTACTGAACTCAAATCCTTCCTCCTACCAGTCATTATAAGATGTTGTTCGTGTTTCAATGTTGCAATAATCACATTTGGGTTATCTTGCCAGGGTAAGCCCTCGGCCGGCCCGAATACCAGAGACTTAGTATTTCTGCGTCGGTTGCTGTCGCTTGAGTATTGACGTCAGGTTGTCAGTAGTGTAAAGTAAAGCAGCCGACACCATTACATCAGTCTTTCTTGCTGTGGGACCCGGAGCAGAAGCAGTTTGCATGAGTGCCGGTCGGCCGCTACCTGAGTTTTCATTTCCGAATTGAAGTTGAAGTCTTCTAAAACTAAGTACCCCATTGGGGATCCTTTTTTCTTGCACTAACCGATGTCAGAAAAAGTTAATAGTTGTCTTGCCTGTGGAAAGCAAATACCACACCGAGCCTTCCATACTTACTGCATCACTTGTCTAGGCCCAGACCATGACGTCCCCCGTTGTCATTTCTGTGCTTTGTTCAGCTCCAGAACAAGCCATCGTTGGGCCCTTATTGTAGCCAGATATTTTGTTTACAGTCCTCGAATTCCGATATGGCTTTGGTAAGCCATCTGACAGCAGATCTTTCAAATAAACGTAAAGATAAAGACAGAGACGAACCGCACAGGTCCAAATCTACCAACAACGCTTCCATTAATTTAGTCGTCAGTCCTCCAATGCTTTTGCAGCCCCTGATGCCCACTTCAGTTGATTCACAGGCTGCTACTGAGACCCTTTCGGAGTTCAGTATGCCGCAAACCTCTTCTTCGTCTAAGAATCCTACGGTCGTCTCTATCTTGAATGGGTCCGTAGCTGCTGAGCAGGCATTGGCTTCAGAGGAAGTCCTTTGCACAACCAAATCTCGACACAAACTGACGTCTTCTTTCGCGACTACCGTTCTTTCAAAAACAACCGAGTTCCTCAGGGCCAGGGTTTGAACCACACCCAAGAAACCGACTACCCACTCTCAGGCACCTGCTTCCTTGCCTCAGTCTCAAGTGCTTAAAATGGCAGAAGACCTTATCATGCTGATTAGGGGAAGCCAACTACCCCCTCCAAAAGGAAAAGAGATCTGTCCCCAGTAGTTTTGTCTGAACAGGAGTCAGATGAATCTGATGCATCTGACTGTGAAGACATGCAGCCACTCTCCACTTATGAGGATTCTGATGCAGAGGAATCCATTCCTTCAGCCTCACCCCCAGAGGATTTTTCCTTTGGGGAAACCTTGCATACTTTAAGGGAGCATTTCCAATGGGAGAATCAGCACTACCCTCAGTCTAAAAAGAGACTCGGGGAATTTCTAGATCTTCCTCAACACAGACACTTGGCCATCCCCCCAGTCCTGGACGTGGTGGATGATGTTTTCCTTGAATCCAGCTTGACTCCTGACCCTGCACCTCCTGCTCCCAGAAAACCAGACAGGTACTACAGAGTCCCTGACTCACATAAATATCTTTTTAAAAACCCAACAACTCAAGGGCCAAAAGGGATTAAAGCAACCTCTGCTAAGAATCCCACCCCCTCAGACAGGGATTCCCGAGCATTGGACAGATGGGGTAAAAAAGTATACACCTCAGCTACTCTTGCTTATCAGGGCACTAAATTGTCAGTTCCATATGCTTAAATATCAGCAACATACCTTGGAACTCCTTAAACAAAAAAATTCTTCCTTTCCTGCTTGCCCAGAATCTAAAGATTTGCAAGACTTAATGCATTCTGCAAGTCAAGTAACTAAACACACTTTGCACTGTGGTTATGATGCCCTAGAAGCTTCTTGCAGGGCAGCAGTCACTGGATCTGTCATTAGAAGACATGCATGGCTTAAGAAACAACCCCTGCCAGACCATGTCAAATCTAAATTGTTGGACGCCCCCTTGCACAAAGATAACTTATTTGGTACTAAGGCAGAAGAATTCTTAAAAAAGATGGAAGAAAAAGCAAAATCTATTGCAAACAGATTTCTTACAGGTCCAGCCGGCATTGTCCCTCCAAGCACTGGTCCTTCCTGCTCTGAGTAAACAGGTCCAGCCTAAGCCCCGTGAAAACAGACCCCCCCCCCCCCAGACACCAGCCCCAGGGAATGCAGAGATCTAAGCAGAGGACTACTTCCACTTCAAAACCAGGGAGTTCTACATCACTCCCTTATGGTAAGAACTCACAATGATACCTCCTCCCAAACCCCACTCTGCCCACCCTCACTTACCCCTAGGAGGAAAACTCTCCTTTCACTCAAGCACCTGGTCCACCATTACCAAGGACCAATGGGTTCTGAACATTGTGTCTCAGGGATACAAATTCTCCCTTCCACACCCTTCCAACCCCAAAAGGGTTCCCAGATCTTCCACCAAATCAGTGGGCAGAGGCTCAAAAGCAAATCCATTCCCTGCTCTCTTTGAGAGCAGTAGAGCATGTTCCTGCAGAACAAATATGCCAAGGCTTCTACTCCAGACTTTTTCTGGTGCCCATAGGGCACCTGGCACCCCATCCTAGATCTATCCATTCTAAACACCTTCCTGGTGAACCCACAATTCAAAATGCTCACCCTCCAGCAGCTGCTACCCATGCTGTCCAAGGACGATTGGCTAGCCACCCTAAATCTAAAAGAGGCTTATCTCCACATTCCTATCAGGGAATCATGCAGGAAATATCTCCGCTTCGGGGCAGGATCGCAACACTTTCAGTTCTCTGTGCTTTCCTTTGGCTTATCTACTGCTCCCAGAGATTTCACAAAATGTCTGGCTCTGGCCATTGCCTTTTGCAGACAAAGAAATATTCAAATTTACCCCTACTTAGAAAACTGCCTTATTCAGGCAGATAGCCAGGAAAAGCTGCTCAAGCACCTGGCCTTTGTAAATACCCTGCTAACCTCACTAGGGTACACCATCAACAAAAAGAAATCAGAAAAGGTGCCCATCCAAAGGATAATCTTCCTGGGAGCAAGTCTGAACACAGCCTCCCAGATGGCATTCCTTATACCAGAGAAACAAATTTTCCTGACAGCCTACTTCTCTCAACTAGCCACCAGGCCCCAGCTTTCTGCAAGGAAAATCCTGCAAGCTTTGGGGTTCCATGGCATCTTGCATACTCATCATTCCATATGCCAGACTGCATATGAGGAAACTTCAGTGGTACCTAAATAGCCTTTGGTGTCAACACACTCAAGACCTGGAAACTCTTCTACCTATAATTCTTTTCCTCAGAAAGGAATTTCTTTGGTGAGCAAAAACATGCTCCCACAATCAGGGACTGCCCTTCTCTCCACCCCCCCGCCGCCCAGACCCTCACCACTGATGCATCAGACTATGCTTGGGGTGCACACCTGGACAGCAGGTGCATACAGGGCCAATGGAGCCCACAGCAAATACCCCTGCATATCAATCAAAAAGAGATGATGGTTGTGCAGCACGCCTTGATAACTTTCAAACCACTTCTCTGTCCAGGAATTCTCCTGATCAAAACAGACAAAACCACTGTGATGTGGAATATCAACAAGCAGGGAAGGGCTCACTCTTACCCTCTTATGCAGGCTGGCCATGACCCTTTTGCTCACAGCCTCTTCCATGCAACTACACCTGTTAGCACAATACATACCAGGCTCTCTCAATTCCCTGGCAAACCAATTAAGCAGAAGCCTTCTGGACCCACACAAGTGGCAGCTCAACAATAGTACCTTCACCCTAATAACTCAGAAGTGGGGAACTCCGAAGGTAGACCTCTTTGCCTCCCACACCAACCACCAGCTCAGCAGATTCTGCATCACGGAGCACCACTCCATGGCTTGGAAAGTGGATGCCCTGTGCCTTTCCTCCCCTACCTCTCATCCCCAGGGTACTGTTCAAAATAAGGGAGGAAAAACCAAGGGCCATTCTTCTACAGACTGGCCCCATTAACACTGGTACCCCTTGCTGCACAGCCTGTCCTTGCTGCCTCCATGGCATCTTTCTCAGATTCCAAACCTCCTAACCCAGAGGGAAGGGGAATTCATGCATCCCTAATTGCAGACACTCAGTTTAGCAGCTTGGCTTATTCCTAACCCAGAACCAATCTGCCATCCTCAGTAACAGGTTCTTGATATTATCTGTGAGGCCAGATGCCCTAGCACCAGTAAGTCTTATGCAGATAAATGGAAAAGGTTCTGCACCTGGATCCAGGCTAAGGGGGCCAGTACGGCACAGCCCCCCATCCCTTTCATCCTGGATTACTTAGCTGACCCTACTACACAGTGGTTTCTCCTTCTCATCTGTAAAAATTCATGCCTCTGCTATTTCTGCTCATTTTCACACTGAGCGGCCCCTTTTCTCACACCCTTTGATCAAGCAGTTCCTCAGAGGGGCTAGCAATTAAGGACCCCATAAGGGCACCAATACCAGCTTGGGACCTTAACTTTGTCTTGGAAAAGCTCATCCTGCCTCCTTTCGAATCAGCTTTTTCTGCAGAGCTAAAATTTCTCTCCTGTAAGACAGCATACCTTCTGGCCGTCACTTCAGCCAGAAGAATCTCTGAGCTGCAAGCACTCATGGCTGTGGAGCCCTTAATCATCTTCCATGCAGACCGGGTATCCTTCAGAACTAACCTATCCTTCATGCTCAAGGTGGTGTCCAGTGTGGCTCTCAACCAATCCATTCATTTACCCACCTTCTTTCCTAATCCACAGAACAAGGGGGAAAGGATTGTTCACTCTCTAGATGTGCACAGACAGCTCAGACACAGTCTGGACAGGACTAAATCCTTCAGAAAGTCTGACCAATTGCTGGTTAGCTTTTCTACAGGGGCAGAAGGCAAAGCCATTTCCAAGCAAACCATTTCCAAATGGATAGCACACTGCTACAAACAGCAGGCTAAGTCCCCCCCAAGGGGGTCAGGACACACTCCACCAGAGCAGCCTCCACCTTTGCAGCTTTCCTCAGAGGAGTCCCCACCATGGACATCCTGGAGGCTGCCACCTGGACATCTGTTCACACCTTTACCAAGCATTACCACCTGCCTCTCTTCTCTAAATCAAGGGCAGGGTTTGCCTCTGCAGTCTTGCAGGGCATCCTAGCCAGCCCCTAGCTTCCTTGACTGCCTCCACCCATTTCCTCAACTTTGGTAGTCTACCCAAATGTGATGACTGCAACAGAGAAACACAAAGAACATAGTACAGTTGTGTACACTTATCATAAATGTAGATGTTCGAGTGTATTCACTGTTGCAGTCCTGGTTTCCCTCCCTCCATCCCTCTTTTTTCTCTTTCTTCTTTTGTTACCATTCTTCCTTGTTGTTCTCCTTTCCTCACAATGGACGTATTGGTATTTATTTTCCACTGATGGGGTTCCTTCACCAGAACCTGGCTGCCTACTTTGGGGGCTCCTGACAGGTTAGGGCAAGAAAAACTGATGTAATGGCGTCGGGTGCCTTACTTTATACTACTGACAACCTGACTTCAGTACTCCAGCGACAGAAACCGAGGCAGAAATACTAATTCTCTGGTATTCGGGCCGGCCGAGAGCTTACCCTGGCAGGATAACCCAAATGTGATGACTGCAACAGTGAATACACTCGAACATATACATTTATGGTAAGTGTACACAACCCATATCACTAAGGCTACTGCAAAAAATGCTGAACATAGTACAGTTGTATAAGCAAATGTACCATAACACTAGTCCGAATTATCACTGCTGTAGTATCTACTCCCTCCCTCCAGCCCCCTTATTTTTGTATATTTTTTGTTGTCAGGGTATGCACATTGATAATTATTTATCTACCACTATTATCTGTCAGTGCTATAGTCTCCGTCTTTCAGTTGGCATGAAAGCTTTGAATTGTTTGGCACCTAAGCCATTCATTTTTCTGTAGCTATGCTTGAGCTGTCAATATTCTTGGTGAGTAGAGGGTGCCAAACATCTCTTTTGAATTATCATTTAAAACATAAGCATGCATACATTTATATAAAAGACAATAAAACATATTAACATGTTCACATTTATAAACATTATACATCACATATATTCTTTCATACAGTTCTTATCAATCCAACATAAATTGTTCAATACCAGCCTTCCCTTAACCTTACTCCTCCTTCAAAACATTATTCCGCATGTATTGTTCCCACAGTTTCTATTTTTTTCTATGTAATTTGCTTCCTGTCGTTTTCTAAAGATCATACTTCTAGCTTTTTTATCTCTGTTAAAATATTCACTACTTCAAGTACAGTTGGTTTAGATTTTGATTTCCATTTTGTAGTAATTGCTTTTTTACAGCCACCTGAAATTTAACAAGGACTTAATGTGTGTAGGCAATTCATATTCTGTATTCTAGCTCAAAAAATCATTTCATTAGTTATACCCATTTGCTCACCCAATAGAGTCTACTTATACCTATGCAAACAGTTCCAAGCAAATATCCTAAACCTTCTAGGCTGTGTTGCATATTTGGGAGCCTTATGTATGTCCTCCCATTGTTTCCTTGTGAATTGCTTATTCAGTCTCTCTTCCCAGTCTTTTCTAACTTCATCTGATTGATTCCTGTGGTTATCGTGCAGTATTTTATATGCCCTACTAAGTATGCCTTTTTTAACAGCAGTATTTTATATGCCCTACTAAGTATGCCTTTTTTAACAGCAACCTCTGTTCTGTATTCAACTAAAAACTCGACCAGACTAGGTTTCCACTTAGGAATCCCCCTACCCATTTCACTTTGCTATACCCTGATAATCGATCCTTGATAGAAAAGGTAGTTTCTCGTCTGCAGTCCAAATTTCTTCTTGGACTCTTCCCATTCTGTTACCTGTCCCCCTCTAGTTATTTGCTCCCACTACCTTGGTTCCTTTGCCAGTTTTCTCCAGTACATTCCAACCCTGTCTTGCCTCTTCTTTGTATCCCTAATTGCAGTCAGCCTTATCAGCAGAATCTCCTTTCTCCATTCCCATGTTGGCTTAGTTCTTGGAATCCTTTCTGCTACTTTGTGAATATAATATTCTTCCCTCTTTTGAATTTCTCCAAATTCTTTGGCTTTTAATACCATGATGGGAATGGACCCCATTCCTAAGCCAAAGTATGATTAAAGTTCATGAAATTAGTATTATTTCAATCTTTGATGTCAGCCAGATGAGCTCTTCACAGCACCCGGAATGTGCCCAATAATGACTCCTGCAATTCATAGAGTTACATGTATTGGCAGCATACCTAAATGCAATTGTAGATTGATTCTTATAAGACCCGTGGCTTCTACTACTATTGGAACTGTCTGGGTGTCTTTCTTCCACATTTTTCTCGTTTCTGCCTGCAAATCCTGATATTTTATGACTTTGTGCCTCTCTGTAAGCAAGACACTGTAGTCAATGGGTGTATTGATTTCAATGATCGATGCTACATTTGTCTTCTTTTCATGGACCACTATATCTGGTTTTCTTGCATCTGTCTTTTGAATTGGTGGTAATGGATAATCCCATGTGATGTAGACTTCATCATTTTCTGTAATGGTTTGTGGCTCATGTTTCCAGTGTTTTTCAGATCAGTATTATAATGTTTCCACAATCCCCAGTGCAATAGTCTTGCCACATTATTATGCCTTTCAGTAGACAATCCTTCTGCCATTAGTATATCACAAGCAGCAATGACGTGTGTGACTGTTTCCAGTTCTGTTTTACAAAACCTACATCTGTCTGTGTCTCCCACATGTTCAATAGACTTTGTAAACCAGCGTTTATGTAGCCCACTATCTTGGGCCGTCAATATTAACCTTCATCTTTTGGTTTGAATTCTCCTTTCCTTAACAATTCCTGTGTTCTATCCTGATCAACATGAGGTTCTTCCAGGAGTTTTCTGTACTTGCAACTGTATTTATGCATTTTCCACAATGTTCTTCATCTCACATTGCTGCAGTCCTTACACTTGGGTAGTCCGCTGTCCTCGGTCGGCCCGAATATCAAAGTATAAGGCTGACGTCGGTCAAGGCGCATTTGACTGACATCAGGACGTCAGGGTACAAATGCGCATGACCGACGTCATATCCTCAGTCTTTTTTGCCGCATGGTCCGATGCAGAAGCAGCATTGCAAGTGCCGGTTGGCGTTCTGAAATGTTTCGATTTCGGAGTTTCAGATCGAGTCAAAGTTGGCTAAGTACCCCGTTGGGGAATATTTTAGTTTTTTCTTGCCTCAGTGGTTTACCGGATGTCAGAAAAAGTGAATAATTGTATTTCTTGTGGGAAACAGATACCGCATAGAGACTATCATACTTTGTGTATTCCTTGTTTAGGGCCTGAGCACGACGTTGTTGGGTGTCGCTCTTGTGCTAGATTCAATAAGCGCACTATAAAGAGAAGGTTAGATTGTGCCAGGTTAGTCTTCTGGAAGCGTTGCAATTATAAAATGCCGGCGGATGCTCCGACGCCGCTTCAAGAAGCGCAAGGACAAAGCAGTTAAGCCTAGGCTAGAAGAACCGTCCGTGCGGACGCCGGTTCTTTAGAGGTGTCGGTGGAGCCGGTGGTTCCACCGGAGGTTTCTTTGGGATCCCAGGGAGAGACTTTGTTATTGCAGGATGTGGCCTCTCAGGAGGCAGGTCAGGCTGATGGGGCTTCTCAGGTTACTATACTCCCTCCCTTCCTAGGGTGGTTAGGCCCTCTCCTTCTGTTTCCAAGGCTTCTCCCAGAGGCAGGCCAGGTTTAGCTTCAGTTGGTGTCACCCCTAGTTCTTCAGGAACTGTGCCCAAGAAGCATATGCTTAAAATGGCAGAAGATTTGATTACTTTGATTAGGGGTTCTTTGCCCCCTCCTGATAAGAGACCTAGGGTGGAGCCTGAGCTAGGGAGTTTTGAGCAGGCTTCGGATGTTTCAGAGTCTTCGGCTGAAGACTTGCAGGAGTATTCCCCTTATTCTGATTCTGATGTGGATGATTCTACTCCTCCTGCTTCTCCTCCTGAGGATTTTTCTTTTTCAGAAACTCTTCATTCCATGAGGGAGCATTTTAAGTGGGAAGGTCAGGACTTCTCTGATTCCAGGAAAAGGCTTAGGGAATTTTTGTTTTTACCCCAGCATAGGCCTTTGGCTATACCTCCTGTTTTGGATGTGGTGGAAGATGTTTTTACAGAGGCTTCTCTTAATCCTGATTCTTTGCCTCCTGCTCCTGTTAAACTGGATAGGTATTACAGGGTGCCTGAAGCTCATAAGTATCTTTTTAAGAGTCCTAGGGCAGACCCAGAAACTGTTGGTCAGGGGCCTAAAGGTGTTAAGGCTTCTGTTGTCAAGAATCCGGTTCCTACAGATAAAGAGGCCAGGGCCTTGGATAGATGGGGAAAGAAAGTTTATACTTCTTCCACTCTAGCTATGAGGGCTTTGAATTGCCAGTTTCACATGTTGAAATACCAAAACTATCTCCTTTCACAATTGAAGTCTAAGGTTGATGCTCTGGCGGAAGGTATTGATTGTAAAGAGTTACAAGATTTAGTACATGTTTCTGAACAGGTGGGTAAGCATTCTTTGCAATGTGGTTTTGATGCTGTACAGGCCTCGCCTAGGGTGGCTGCCACTGGGTCAGTTCTTCGCAGGCACGCCTGGCTGAGGGATCAGAATTTATCTGACCATGTTAAAACAAGGATTTTAGATGCTCCTTTACAATCTGATGTGTTGTTTGGTTCTCCTGTTGAGGCAGTTTTAAAGAAAATGGAAGACAAGGCTAAGTCTATGCAGACTGTTAAAGATTTTTGCAGGTTCAGCCTCCAAAGTTTAGTAGAAATTGGCCTACTAAGGGGTGGACGATCCTTCTTATGATTCCCAGTCTAGGGGTAGATCTAGACGTGGTAGGGGCAGAGCTCAGGGCTCTTTCAGGCCTAGAACAGGGAGTTCTCCTGCACAGTCTTCGGTGAGGGCAGGGGTCAGTCCTTTCGTAAACAGACCCAATGACCTACCTTTTCAGCTGCCAGAGCCTTCTCGTCTGGCAGCACCTTTGGGAGGAAGGTTGGTACTTTTCAAAGAAAATTGGAGTTTAATTACCCAAGACAGATGGGTATTGGATATCATACACCACGGTTACAGGTTTTATTTCCATACCTTGCCTCCTTTCAAAGGCATGCCAGACGTTCCTCCTCAACAAAGAATAGAGGCTCACAAGCAAATTTCTCTGTTACTCCAAATAGGGGCCATACAGCCGGTCCCTATGCCAGAAGTGGGCCTAGGATTTTATTCTCGCCTGTTCCTAGTACCAACGAAAGGGAACACGTGGAGACCAATTTTGGACTTATCTATCCTCAACACTTATCTGGACATTCCCAAGTTCAAAATGTTGACGTTACAGCAGCTTTTACCTCTGCTGGGCAAAGATCATTGGATGGTAACTTTGGATCTCAAGGAGGCTTATCTTCATGTTCCTATCAGACTGAGTTGCAGGAAGTATCTGCGTTTGAGCTGGGACTTCTCATTATCAGTTCTCTGCATTGCCCTTTGGCTTATCTACTGCGCCCAGAGTGTTCACGAAAGTTCTGGCTCCAGTGATAGCTTTCCTCAGGTTAAAAGGAATACAGATCTATCCTTATTTGGACGATTGCCTGATTCTGGCTCAAGGAAGGGACGAGCTTCTTCATCATTTGGATTATGTGATAGCAGTGCTAAGATGCCTGGGGTATTCTGTGAACGAAATAAAGTCCAGTCTAGTACCCTCTCAGGACATGTGCTTTCTGGGTGTGAGACTGAATACAGCATCCCAGATGGCCTTTTTGACCCCGGACAAACAAAAGAATCTTTCCCTTTACTTTCTTCAGTTGTCTCATCAGTCCAGGCTGACTGCAAGGACAGTCCTTCAAGCCTTGGGGTTCATGGCATCTTGTATTCTGGTGCTTCCCAATGCCAAACTGCATATGAGGAAGCTACAATGGTATCTCAAAATGTATGGACACAGCACTGCCAGGATTTGGACACTGTCATTCAAATAATACCTTGCATTCAAAAGGAATTGTTGTGGTGGGCTCAGGAATGTCACCTAAACAAGGGACTCTCTGTGACCCGGCCAGAGGCGAGTCAGATTCTAACGACAGATGCCTCAGACAAAGCTTGGGGAGCTCATCTGAATGGAAAGTGGATACAAGACAAGTGGCCTGCCAGACTACAACATCTACATATCAACTTGAAAGAGATGTTAGCAGTCCAGTTTGCATTACTAGCTTTCAAGGATTTACTTCTTCCAGGGCAGGTGTTGATTCTAACAGACAACACAACTGTCATGTGGTACATCAACAAGCAAGGCGGAACTCATTCTTATCCTCTATGCAGGCAAGCAATGATTTTGTGGGAGACTGCTCTCAGTTTACAGCTAAATCTTCAGGCAAGGTTTCTGCCGGGAGCACAGAACTCCTTGGCAGATGTGTTGAGCAGACAAATTATGGATCCCCACGAGTGGAAATTGGATCCTCATGTATTTCAGAAATTGACAGTGTCATGGGGAACTCCAGACATAGATCTGTTCACTTCTCCACTAAACCACCAGCTGCCAAAGTTTTGCACAAAAAGGTTTCATCCCACAGCTTGGAAAGTGGATGCTCTTTCTTTCAATTGGAGCAATCTTCATGTGTATGCCTTTCCGCCTCTGCCTCTCCTCCCAAAGGTACTACTAAAGGCCAGACAAGACAAGCCAAGGATGATTTTGATAGCTCCAGATTGGCCTCGACAGCATTGGTACCCATTACTGAGAAGCCTGACACTGAAGCCTCCATGGCCTTTGCCTTCGATTCCACACCTGTTGTCTCAGGAGGACAGTCATTTGCTCAATGTCAAGCTTCACTCTCTGCACCTAACAGCCTGGCATATTCTGTTTTGAACCATAGTGGGCCTCCACTTCCACAGCAAGTTTTGAATGTTATTTTGGAAGCTAGAAGGCCTAGTACAAGGAAAGTGTACGCAGATAAATGGAAGAGATTTTTATTTTGGAGTGCAGCAAAGGATTTTGAGGTTTCTGAGCCTAATTTAAGTGTGGCTCTTCAATATCTTACTGAGTTACTGGACAAAGGTTTGTCCTTCTCTTCTATTAAGGTTCATGCTGCAGCAATTTCGCTCACTATGATTGTGACCCACCATTGTTTTCTCATCCTTTGTTCAAGCAATTTCTTAGAGGGGCAAAGAATATAAGACCCCCACGAAGAGCTCCTACTCCTGCTTGGGATCTCAATTTTGTGTTGGAGAAACTCACTCTACAACCTTTTGAGCCTGCAGCTACTACTGAATTAAAGTTTTTATCATGGAAGACTGCTTTTTGTTGGCTATTACCTCTGCAAGAAGGGTTTCTGAGTTGCAGGCCCTTATGGCGGTTGAGCCTTTCTTAATTTTCCATAAGGATAGGGTATCTTTACGCACTAATCCTTCCTTTATGCCTAAAGTGGTTTCTAGTGTGGCTTTAAACCAAACTATTCATTTGCCTACTTTTTATGCAAATCCCCAAAATAAAGGGGAAAAGATTTTGCACACTTTAGATGTACACAGGCAGTTGCGATATTATTTGGACAGAACTAAAGGGTTCAGGCAGTCTCAGCAGTTATTTGTTTCTTTTGCTTTGAGTTCTCAGGGCAAGCCTGTGTCAAAACAAACTATTTCTAAGTGGATTGGGTTTTGCATTGCTTTCTGTTATTCCCATCATGGCAAGGAGATTCCAGCTGGGATTAGGCCTCATTCCACTAGGGCTACTGCCACTGACAGCTTTTTGAGGGGTGGCAACTAAGGATATTTTGGAGGCAGCTACTTGGAGTTCAGTGCATACTTTCTCTAGGCATTATCACCTACCACTTTACTCTAAATCCAGGGCTGGTTTTGCCACTGCTGTTTTGCAGGGCATTTTGGCAGCTCCTGCTTCCTTATAGTTTGGCCATCCTCCCTTACCTCTGCTTTGGGATTCTACCCAAGTGTAAGGACTGCAGCAATGTGAGATGAAGAACATAGTACAGTTTTGTACCTACCATAAATGTAGATGTTCAAGATCCACATTGCTGCAGTCCAATTTACCCTCCCTCCTTCCCTCTGTAGTTAGAGGCGGTTGTGTGGGTTGGGTTGTCAATATGATGTATATTGTATATATTGTACATATTTTTAGTGCTAGGATGGTTGGTTGTTTGTTTGCTGTCTTTTGGTTTTGACCTTTATTTTTAGGGTCTTCTGACATCTGGGGCAAGAAAAGACTGAGGATATGACGTCGGTCATGCGCATTTGTACCCTGACGTCCTGATGTCAGTCAAATGCGCCTTGACCGACGTCAGCCTTATACTTTGATATTCGGGCCGACCGAGGACAGCGGACTACCCAAGTGTAAGGACTGCAGCAATGTGGATCTTCGAACATCTACATTTATGGTAGGTACAAAACTGTACTTTTCTTGCCTTCTCATCTGATCCTTCGCCTTATATTTCTTTTGTTTTTAGGCACATTCAGTTGGTGCCTGATTTTTATCTAGTTTAGTTTGATTTCCTTTCCTGCTTGACACCAATATGCTTCTGCTAGCTTGAGAAGGGAAGCCATCTTAGATTTATTCTCCTTATGTTTCAAAACTTGCACTATATTTGGGTCTTGTGAGGTCAACAGATATGTATGCAGTCCCACAATTGCAGATTTATACAAGTAATCTATTTCTATAGGCCCATACCGCCTTCAGCACAGGGAATATATAATCCTGCTATGCAGCACTTTTTTTATATAAATCATTTGATGTGCATGAAACATCCCCGTTGTTTTCCTGTCTAATCTACCCAACATCTTTTGGGGCCATTCAGTCACTCCAAAGCTAAAAGTTAGGACAGGAAGAGCAAATTGGTTTATAGCTTGAATTTTGTCCCTAGATGTTAATGCTGTTTTCAAGATTAATTTAAGTCTTCTAAAATATTCCTTACTAAGTTTTATTTGCATTTGTTCATGTTTTATTGTTGATCCTTCATCAGTTCCCAAATATTTATACACTCCCTCTTGCTCAAGTTCTTTTATATCACATTCTTGTCCCAAACTGGTCTTTTCTTGGTGCTGCAGCTTTCCTGCTTTAAAGGTGGCTTTTGCACATTTATCAAGACCAAATGACATTTTATATCATCTGAAAAAATGTTTTGACTACTTGCAGTTGTGTTTTCAGTTCCTCAGCTGATGAGTTATACAGTTTTAAATCATCGACAAAGAGAAGATAAGTCTTTACAGTATGTTGCTTTCTGGGAGCCAAATTATAGCCATGACTTCTGTTAAGCAAACATCTTAATGGGTTGTGGACAAGACAAAACAGAAATGGTGACAGAGAGTCACCCTGGAATGGTCCCCTTTGGATTTTTATCCCTGAGATAATAATTTGTCCTAATATTCTGTATGGCTATTTTCCTTAAGGATCTGCACCCAGAGTCAGACTGTCGCCGTATTTCTTGATTGCCCCCCCTGCTTCATCATCATCCTTTTCCACTTAGAATTATAGCTTTCTGCATGTGTTATGTATATGAACCTTAACAGTGTAGCTGTAAAATATCCCTTCAAATCTGGTAATCCTAAATGACATTGTTCTTTTGGAAGGGTCAACTTATCACACTTGCTCCTTGCCATCTTCCTCTCCCATTAATTACTATCCACAACTACTCCTCTGGTTGGTAAAAAATGTGCATGACCTGTATATAAAACTAGAGAGACTAAAACAATTCATTGATTGTATCTTGATACCTATATCTACAAGACCACCTTCCAGTTTCTCATTTTTTTTGCATTATCTTTTGTTTAGTCTCTTCCCACATATCCTTAGCTGCCATAACAGAATCTTTTTTTTATCCCATACTCCTAAATGCTTCATTTATTGTGTCCCTATAAGTATGGACATTGCTGAACCAATTAATATGTGAATACATAGTATACCATTGTTTTTATCTTTATTAATTTTACATTCCAGAAAGACTTGAACCTGTCTTAGAATGTTCCACAACACTGAGACATCCTTTTCTGACTTTGTCAGGTACAAATTAGTATTGTTTGCAAATAAAGCCAACTTTTCTTGATTACCATACCAGTTATATCCTTGAATTTCTAAGCCCCTTATTTTCTTTGCCAGTTGCTCTAAAAGTAATGCAAATAAAGGGCAAAGAAGACACCCCACCTGGCTTCTTTGTTATGACACAAAGTATTAGAGAGGAAATCTCCCACCTTAATTTTTGCCTCCAGCCCCCTATATATCTTCCAATTAACGTTACTATTGTATCTGGAAATGCACATACTTCCATTGCCCTACTCATAAAATCCCAGCTTACTCAGTCGAATACTTTCTCTGCATCAAGACCTACCAGCAACAGCAGTATTTTTTTACATTCTGCTTCACTTTCGGTCGTCATTGTTCTGTTAATGTTGTCAAATGTTTGCCTCCCCTCCACAAAAACACATTGATCTATATCTATCAATGTTGGCAGTAGATTTGCCATTCTTTTAGCTTTTATAAACATAAGTCTTCTCTGTCTTTAGGTATTATAGCTATCACAGCTTGCTTCCCCTCTTTTTTAAAATACTGTTAAACAGAACCTTCCAGATCTTTATCATTTTCTTCCCTCCTGGCTTCCAGACTTTCCCAGGAGTACCAGCCATTCTTGGAGACCTTTCTGCAGATTGATTATACATAGTTTCATAGTATAGTACTAGGCTATCTGCCCTGGGGCATTTGTAAGCTTAGCCATAGTGATGTGGCTTTTGCCACCCCATGAAGTGGTACAAAAAATGTACAGAATAAATTTAGAATACTGTGCCTCTGTCTAGTAGTGACACAATGAAGGTCCCCTTATATAATAGAATTGGTTTACTGTGCCCCTGTCTAGCAGTGACACAGATGTGACCCCCGGGGTAAACTTACGATCTCCCATCCACTCATCAAGATTTCTCTTGAAAAGAGTCAGTGAGGGGCTCTGCCTAATATGAACTGGGATCTTGTTCCAAAGCATGGGAAGCCTCTGGGTTATGAATCTATCCCTCCAGCATGTCCTATTCATACTTGTGCCGAGGTTTAGGTCTTTAGCTCTCGTGGTCCTGGTGGATTTAGATTTTTTGAGGTGGAGCATGTCCATCAGATCCTGATTGGACATGGCCTTGTACGTCAGGCAGAGATCACCTCTGAGCAGGCGGTATGCTACTGAATAGAGCTGAACTTTCTTTAGTCTGGCAGAATAAGACATATGTTGGAGACCCTTGATCCTTTTGGTGAGGTACTTTTGTGGTCTCTCCAGCTGTTGCAAATGCCGGGTGAGATACATACCAAATGGGGCATTGTACTCAATCATGGGTCTGATGAGGGAGGAATATAGGGGTACAATGACATCCTTGGATCTGGATGTGAATCCCTTCATGATGCGGTGTGCAAGGTAGAATGTTTTTCTAACCACTTTGGCAATGTGGGTGTCAAATGAGAGGTCGCTGTCGACTTGGGTCCCTAGGTCTGTGATTACTTTTTCCGTACTCAGTGGGTTGCTGTCTGTGATAATTTGTGGGTACTTTGTTTTTCCCAAAGGGGATGACTATACATTTTTTGGCATTTAGTTTAAGGCCGTGACTCCGGCACCAGTTGTCCGTTTCTGTGAGGCCTTTTTGTAGGATGTGTGTCTCTGCTGGTGTATCGACTATAGCGCCTAGTTTGCAGTCATCTGCGAACTTTGTCAGCCACAGCCCTCCCATGTTTGCTTTAACATCTGATAAATAAATGCCGGACAAGAGGGGTCCCAGGACAGATCCCTGTGGGACATCACTTGTGACTGGCTTTGAGTCTGACATTGCTCCAGTGATTTTAACTTTATGGGTTCTGTCCTTTAGCCAGTTTGCAACCCATCTAGTGACATAAGGGTTTACTTTTAAGCTGTTGAGCTTATCTATGATGCCTGAGTGGGGTATTGTGTCAAAGGCCTTAGCCAAGTCCAGGTATGCTGTATGGACTGCTTTGCCCTCATCAGTGGCTCTAGTGACTGTTTCGAAAAAGTCAACCAGGTTTAAAAGGCAGGATCTGCCCTTTACAAAGCCGAACTGGGTGGGGTCAAGTGTCTGTAGGTCCCCTATGTCTCTGTTTAAGAGTTCCATAATGATTCTTTCCATAGCTTTGCAGACCAGGCTGGTTAAGCTTATGGGTCGGTAGTTTCCAGGGTCTGTAGAGGCACCCCCCTTGTGGAGTGGGACCACTGTTGCTGTACGCCAGTGTTCAGGTACATATCCCGAAGTAAGGCTAAGGTTAAATAGCATTTTTGTGTGTGGGTTTAGCTCCTCTTGGAATTCATGTAACACGCAACCCGGGATACCGTCCGGTCCCATTGATGCTTTGTTTTTTGCTTTGTTTAGGGCGGTTCTCACTTGGACATCTGAGATGACAGGGAGATTACATTCAGCTGGGATAAGTGTTTCTTCTTTTGAGGGTGAAGGAGAGGAGAAATTTGCACTGAACCTGTCAGCCAGAATGTTGGCAATATCTGTGGGTTCAGTGTATTTTATGTTGTTGTGAACCAACTCTGAGCATATCTGAGGGTTTCCACCCAGGTTTCTAACATAGCTGAAGAAGGCTTTGTGGTTATCTTTAGTGTCCTTAGCGATTTTTCTCTCAAAGTTGGCCTTGGATATTTTTATGAGAGAACGTAGTTTTCTGCTAATGTTGATCAGAGATGTCTTCCCTTCATGGGATTTTGCTCTGACGTGCAGTAGCTTCCTTCTTTTGTTATACAATTTGTTCATGGCTGAGGTCCACCAGACAGGACGCTTACCTTTGGTGGAGAGGGACTTGGATTTGTTTGGGATTGCATGATCCATGCATTCTTGGAGATGTCCATAGAAAGCATTTGTGAAGGATTCAGCATTGTGGGATGTGGTATCCACTGGCACAGTGGGCTTAAAGGATACCATCTCAGTCTTAAGAAGAGTCAAGTCTGCTTTTGAGAAGTTCTTCACTGTGGTCTTTTGTGCTGGGGGTGGAGGTGGGATATGTATATCCAGGGTGATTAGTTTGTGGTCAAATCTCACTAGTGAGGGGTATACTTCCAGTGTGGAGCATTTTGTCCCCATGTTTGTGATGATCAGGTCTAGTATATTATCTCCCCTAGTGGGAGAGGTGACTAGTTGTTCCAGTGCATTTGAATTTATGAATTCCAGGAACCTTTGGGCTAGGGTATTAGGGCTAGAATAATGTACCCAATCTATGTTTGGGTAGTTGAAGTCTCCCAGTATGATGGTATTTTGTGATACATTCATATCCTCCAATGTCTTCAGGAAGGCTGAGTGAGGTTCTAGAGATTGGGAGGGTGGTCTGTAACATGCTACCAGTTGTATAGCAGTTTTGCCTATGGTTAGTTGCACCTGTATGGTCTCTGATGCTTCATGTGTTGTTACTAACCTGGAGGTGTGGGTGTCCTTGATGAATATGGACACTCCCCCTCCCTTTGTGGTTCGGCCCGGGTTTTGGGGCCGAAAAGCATGATACGAGGTATAGCCTGGTAGCGCTGGGGTGCTCTCTGGAGCCTTGAACCAGGTTTCAGTTATTGCACAGACGTCGATGTTCTCCATGCTGAGGAGTGCATCAAGTGCCTGCATCTTGAGATTTAGACTTCTGGCGTTGAGCAGCATTACCCTTAGTTTTTTTCCATTTTTGTTTTCTAAGGAGGTGGGTTTGTCTTTTGAGCCTTGCCTAAAAAAGGCACTTTGGGGGTGGCAAGAGCCTTAGCCAATATCCGGAAGCCCAGTGGTGACAGGTGTAAGCCATCCCTTGCGAAGCAGCGTGGCTTGTCCAACATGTCATCCCAGGCAGACAGACATTGGATCCCCTTAGAATGACACCAGTACTTGAGCCAATTGTTAAAGCTGATCATCTTGTCTTTGTATTGTGGTATCATTCTTGGTGAGGGGGCAGGATGCTGCTCAGGGTCAGGGTCATACCAGCCTGGGCTACATAATCGGAGAGCTCCTCTATGTCTCTTTTCATGTAGTCCAGGGAGGTACGTCTCAGGTCATTCACACCAGCATGGACAATGACAGAGTCATATTTGTACTTGCTTTGGAGTGACTTGAGTGCGTGTGTTATGTGGCGGATCCTAGCTCCCGATAGACAGCTCACAGTCACCTTCTCCTTGTTCAGCCTGGTCAGCGGGACATCAGTGTGTCTGACTATAGCTATTACTAGTGTATCAGGCAAGGTGTTTGGCCTTAAGGGCTGTGATTGGTTGACACACTGATTTATTGAAGTATGTGCTGCATGTGTTTTGTTTTGAGGTGGTGGATTTTTGGATGTCTGCTTTGGGAGCCTCTGTTGTTTTGGTAAGTTTTTTATTAGAGCCTCCGAGTATGTCTTTGTGTTTTTATGTGTTTGGTTTGCAGTTGTGGTAGGTATATGTGGGACTGGGATTGTTGTGTGTGTGGTTGCCATCTCCTCCTGTCTGGTCATGCCAGCCCTGAGTTGAGAGAGTTCAGCCTCCAGTTTGGCTATATAGTTGCATCTCTCACATGTATTTGTGTTTGTTGGGAGGAGGAGAGGGTTGTCTTTGTACATGAGACAATTGTAGCATTGTCTCAAGATACCCAGATTGACCAGCTGAACTGGAGAGGACGCCAGTAATCTAACACTCGACATGCTAGAACAGTATAAGGGAGTGCTGTACCTTTAAGGAAGTGGATATTCACAGGGTGGTAAGTAGATGTAGTGCTTTACTTAGTATGAGAGTGCTTACTTAGTAGAGAAGTATTGAGAACAAGTGCTAGGCTTATAAAATAGTGAGTAGTCTGATTATACTAGATTAGAGCTTCCTTAAGGGAAAATTTGAAGAGCAGACCTGGTGGAGCCAGAAGAAGTTTAACCTTGTTTAACTGGCGCTGCGCTATGCGCAAAGCCGTGCAAACGCGGATTTTAAACAGTGAACTACAAAAGAGCTAGAAATGGTCCAAAAAGTAAGATCAAGAAACCCCAACACCACAGTTATCTGAACAAGTGCTAGGCTTATAATATAGTGAGTAGTCTGGTTATACTAAGAGTAGAGCTTCCTTAAGAGAAAATTTGAAGAGCAGACTTGGCGGAGCCAGAAAAAGTTTAACTGGCGCTGCGCTGTGCGCACAATCGCGCAAAGCCGTGCAAACGTGGATTTTAAACAGTGAACTACAAAAGAGCTAGAAATGGTCCAAAACAACCAATTACTACAGCTTCTTGTGCTGAGGTCACTTCCTACAGGGACAGGTAGGCTGCTCAAGGCTCCCCACTCCCACTGGTGAGCAAAGAAACTTCCTTCTATCCAAGTAAGGTAATGGACAACACAGGAACTACACCACAGCCTAGAATACAGCAATGCCTGTAAACTGGTCTAAACTAGTCAAGGAGAGGCGGAAAAACAAGGATTATTTTTTTTGTTTTTTTGGTAGAAACACACAGAAAATGCAGAAACAGTGATAAATTAGTTACACAGGCTAGCACACTTTATTGGGCAGCCTCCACAGTTAAATTAAACAAACAAACAACAAACTTTCGATCAAATTTGACTAAAATGTAACTTCACCATTTTTATTTGGTTTACCATCATAATGTTGAACGTTGGTTCAGTGAACGTGGAAAGTCAAACGTTAGTCAGCTTTCTGTGTTGCCGAACATTAGGAGATCGCAAGTACATATCACCGAATGCAAGTGTGCATTCGGTGATAGTAACTCGATGTTATGAATAGAGTCGTGGTACAGTGCAGAAAGGGAAACGTATCCCTTTCCTCACTGTAGTGCGATCTCGGAGTTAGAGTAATTAATTTGCAGGGGGTGTGGGGGATGCAGGGGGATTTTCCCCCCTGCTAAAACATGAATGACAGTGTAGGCATTTCACTTACGTATGCACCTACACTGCCATCATGGCCGATTTTCGAAATAAATGTCTAATCTGTTGAATCTGATCAGCAGATTCGAAGTTATAACCTAATTAGTATGCCAGAAGTCTGACGTCATTTTCGTAGTATCGAACGTTCAGTATGTTAAGTTGTCAATCTCGCCTTCATTCTTGCTGGATGGGTTCGGAGCCGATCCTCGGCTCCGACTCGGCACTTGCTTTAGCTTGAGAACTCCTTTTACCAGCTCGAGGCAACCCTATATCCCATGATGCAAGGCGGAACTACCTCAGATCTCGCTTTGCGCTTAGCTTAAAGAGGTCTCCTTTACCAGCAGAGGTAAGTGAATTTCTTGTTAAAGAAAGAGAAGCTTAGTTAGGGTTTTATTTCCCCTTGTATCCTCATTTATAGTCTGTAGTGAGTTACAGCCCACCCTATTCCCTTGTTTTTCAAACTTTATAATTTTGTTATAACCTTTAGTGAAAAGTTTTTAGTTAGGCCTAAACCCCATTGGTTAATCCCTTCCTGTGTGTTGTGTGTTAGGGGATTAATTTGTGTGTTTGTTGGGGTTTGTGTGTGTTACTTCCTCCTAGGTTATGTCTAGGGAAGGCAAGGTCTCAGGCTTCAAGAAGTGTGACTCGTGCTGTCAGAAAATGTCTCTGACAGACGGTCACACTTCTTGTGTTTATTGCCTGGGGCCTTTGCACCTGCAGGACTCCTGTGCTTTGTGTCACTCTTTTAGCCAGAGAGTCCTGCAGGAAAGGAGGAATAAACTTATCCTCCATGGCTTACTTAAGCCAGAAGGTTCTCCCTCTAAGGCAGGGTCTGGGAAACCTTCTAAGCCACCGAAGGCTCAGGCTTCAGTATCCAAGCCTCCTCCGGTGGCTCGCCCGCTGGAGCCGAGATCGCCCGCTGGAACCGATGTATCTACCTTAAAAGTAGTGGGTTCGTGCCGCTGGTACCGATACCTTGTCTACTGTAGCCTTGTCGGCTCCGGCTGGAGCCGACACCTTATCCAGCATCGGAGCCGAGAAACCTTCGGCTCCATCTGGAGTTCAGGGGACTTCGGCTCCGATGGCTTCGTCCCGAAGAGATCTCGGTCCCCTTCTGCTGAGTATCCACTCGGCCCGGGTCTCCCCTTTTGTCGGAGCGGAGCCATCGGAGCCGATCTTCGAGATCTTCCAGGCTGTCTGACCACGATTTGGAGAGGGTGGTAAGCAGGCTGTTGAAGTCTCAGGCACTGGCCCAAATGCTCCATAGCCCGTCTCAACAGACTTCGCTATATCCTCACCCCTTGAACTTCCTCCTCCGACTCCACACCAGAGTTCGGAGCCGGAGCTTCTCGGGACAGCGACTGTTTCGTGCCGGAGCCGATACATCCTTCGCTCCGCTGCCCTCGGCCCGATCACCTCCTTGAGACCTTCCTTGGAGGGATCCGTCGCCGGGTTTCCTTGTCGGCTCCGAGGGGCTAGTGGCATCGGACCCTTGTCCGACCCCGCCTCCCTCTCGGGCTTCGGCTTTGGTAAGCTCGGCGCCGACATCGGCCTCGAGCCTTCCCTCTCAGTGGAGCCGGAGTTCCTGTTTCCTCGAGCGGGATATTCCGGTCTCCGGGGAGGGGAGCCTTTGGGGTGATGAGGAGTGTCCTGGCCTCTGAGCCTGGTCAACGGTCCATCCCTCTAGCTCCTCCCTCATCAGTGCCTGCAGACGCCTCTTGCCAGCCTCTTGCTCTCAGGCCCAGGGATCCATCGCCCCAGGTTTCCCCATTGGGAATTTCCTCCTCTTCCAAGTTTCTCCTGATCCTGCAGGTGAGCCCCTCGGAAGAGGACGTAAGAGGAAACACACAGACTCCCGAGTCTACTACATCGGATACCGACTTAGATGAGTCGGAGGGTTCCCACGATCCCCTCTGAGGATGTCTCTTTTCAGACATCCTTGAGCTCCTCAAACAGAGGGGAATTGGCCAGCCATTGATCCCTCCGAGGATGAGTCGGTATACCTGGAGGCTTTGGATCCCGACCCTCCACCTCCTGGGTGTCTCCGCCTTTCAACCCACTTATGCAGGTAGTGGCTCGAAGGCGTGGCTCCAGATTCTGTGGAACCTGTCCCCAGGAGACCATCCAAATTCATCACGGCCCCTACGGACAAACAGTTACTTTCCAAGGGTGTCTCTGTGGATGCTATGGTGGTGGCGGGCCACTAAGAAGGAACTGGCGGATCCTTCAGTACCTGTCCATCCTCCTAACAAGGATTCTAGGACCATGGACAGGTATGGAAAGCGGATGTTTTCTTCAGCGACCTTTGCTATGCTCGCTGAACTACCTTTGTCACTTCACCAGGCTTCAACGAGATATTCTCAAGGAACTGGGTGAAGTAGTCCAGGATCCTTCTGCTGCTGGGGCTCAAGAAAAGATTGCCTCGCAGCTTGCAATCCTGAATTCCATATCTAACTCCTCCATGCGGCTCATATCCTATGCGGCCGATGGAGCGAGCAGGGCCGCAGGCACAGGAGTTGCTCTTAGACGCCAAGCCTGGATGCGGCTTTGTAATTTTGCGGATCCTTTAAGGCGTCCTTCACTAATACCCCTTTGATGGTTCGGCTTTGTTCGGACCTCAGGTGAAGGATACCTTGACCAGGTGTGAGCAGGACGGTAAAACTCTTTCTGCCATTGGAGTCCAGTTTTCCACTCCTTCTAGACCATATCCCAAGGGTCAGAAGGGGGGGAAAGATGTGGTTCCGTAAAGCCCAAGGAGCTACACCGACGCGTGGTCAGTTTACCCCAGAGGCAGAGGGGGTAACACACAGACGCTGCCCTAGAGGCAGGGGGTCCTCAGAACCAGGGCAACAGGGAGTCTCTTCCTGAGAAGCCCTTTCAGCATCCCTGAGGTGTTGCCCGACTGTCCACCCTTGGAGGCAGTCGGGAAGGATTTCGCTGTACCCAGTAGCCTGGCAATCCCTATCTCAAGAGATGTGGGTACAGTCGATCATATCCGAGGGTTACAAAATCCCTTCAAAGGTATCCCTGCACTCTACAATCCCTTCCAGACATCTCACCCGGTCAAAGGGATTTGGCAGAACAGGAGATTTCAAAGCTCCTAGAAAAAGAGCTGGCCCAGACTGTGCCGCAGACCAGGTAGGATCCGCCTACTCGAGATTCTTTTGGTCCCCAAAAGGACGGGAGATTGGAGACCAATATTAGACCTGAGCAATCTAAACAGATTTGTCAAGAAGGCAAGATTCCGGATGGTCACGCTTCAGTCCATTCTGCCCTTTCTGGGCAAGGACAACTGGATGTGCTCGATAGACCTTCAGGATGCGTGCTATCACATAAAGATTCACAGACGCTCCAGAAGGTTTCTCCGCTGCTAGGGACCAGTCATTACCAATTCAGAGCCCTGCCCTTTGGCCTCACTTCAGCCCCCAGAGTGTTTACCAAATGCATGGCAGTGGTCACAGCTCATCTGAGACGCCAAGGATTCCAGGTGTTTCCCTACTTGGACGACTGGCTCCTCTCCGCCACCACCAAGTGTCAGCTTCTTCAGTCCAGAGACTACACTCTACAGCTTTGCAGGAGTTTGGGAATTTCAGTAAATTTCAAAAGTCTTCTCTGCTGCCTTGCCAATCTATCACCTTTATAGGCGCAGAATTAAACACCGTCAAAATGTTAGCCAAACTAACAGATCAAAGAATTCTGGACATCCAAAAATTGCTCGATTTAATTGCAGAGCAACAAGAACAAAGGCAGATTTATACTGAAGGATTATGGTCTTATGGCTGTCGCCATTGTTCTTCTACCACTGGCTCGCTTCACATGCCTTCTGCAGTGGATGCTATTCACGCAGTGGTCATACCACAGTCTTCCGATGAGGCACGAAATCTTAGTCACACAGTCGTGCAGAGCTCATCTAAATTGGTGGATATCTTCCCCTCTTCTTCATCAAGGCCGACCTTTTATTCCCCCTCCTCCAGTTGCCACAGTCACTACGGATGCCTCTCTGATCAGGTGGGGGGGGCATTATCAGGGCAGGATGGTCCACGGGACGTGGCAACCCATAGAATACCATCTGCACATAACTGTCCTGGAGATGAGAGCAGTGCTTTTAACGTTGCAAGCCCTCAGCGACTTTCTTCCCACGGGGACTATTGCAGTACAAACGGACAACATGTCCATGGTCTGGTACATCAACAAACAGGGCGGGACCAGGTCCTATCCGTTATGTCGAGAAGCTCTCAGACTTTGGCAATGGGCGATCTCCTCTCATCGGTTTCTGATAGCAACGCACATCCCCGGCAGGTCCAACCTATTGGCGGACAGGCTGAGCAGATCCATTCTGATGCCTCACGAGTGGTCTCTCAATCAATCTGTAGTGGATCAGATATTTCTGAAGTGGGGCACTCCTTGTTGCGATCTTTTTGCTACTCCTCAAAACAACAAGTCCCCGGATTTCTTCACTCTCTTTCCCCTACCAGGCCAACCCCTGAGAGACTCTCTAACCCAGGATTGGCCCCGGGGACTTCTATACGCTTTTCCTCCCTTTCCCTTGATTCCACAGGTCATTCAGAAAGCCACCGTTTTGAGAGCCAAGTTGATCCTCATTGCCCCATATTGGCCTCGTCAAATTTGGTTTCCGTCTCTGCATCGTCACCTTCTGGTGCAGCCCTGGCATCTGGACCCAGTTCCGGATCTTTTGATCCACCAGTCGGGTCAGCAGCACCGGGCCATTCATTCTCTCAACCTCACTGCTTGGTTGCTCCACTTCCTTCCCTAGCCAGGCTACCGATGATTTCTGATTCTGTCAGAGACATCTTAGTGTCTTCTTTAAAGTCGTCCACTAGGACTGTTTATGCTAGCAAGTGGCAACGTTTTTCTATTTGGGCAAATTCCAGAAAGATTGATCCCTTCACTGCTCCTGTACATTCTGTTTTAGATTTCCTGGCGGAGGTTTTTCATTCAGGATCCTCGTCATCTACAGTCAAAGTACAACTGGCTGCTATTTCCAAGTATCATGTTGGCTTGCATGACAATAACATTATGTCTCATAGATTGTGCAAGGCCTTTCTTAGAGGAGTTTTTCTCCTAAAACCACCTATAAAGCATCCTCCTCCGCAATGGGATCTAAACTTAATGTTAGCATCCTTGATACTACCTCCTTCGAACCGTCTGCTTCATGTTCTTTGAAGTTATTGACCTGGAAAACTATATTTTTACTGGCTGTCACTTCTGCAAGAAGGGTTTCCGAGATTCAAGCACTCTGCATTCGCTCTTATTTGGTTTTTCATAAGGACAGGGTATCATTAAGAACGAACCCTTCCTTTCTCCCCAAAGTTGTGTCTCAAACCAATATTAACCAATCTATAGATCTACCAGTCTTTTTCCCAAACTATTCCGACAGAGCTGAACAGAAACTTCATTTTTTGGATGTCCATCGTCAGCTCAGGTACTATTTGCATAGAACTAAACAATTCAGAAAATCGGACCAATTATTTGTCTCCTATGCAGAAAACAGGATAGGTCTTCCAGTTTCTAAAGTGACCTTATCCAGATGGTTGACTTCCACCATTTCCTATGTGTACTCTCTCAGAGGCAAACAGCTATCTTCAAAACCAAAAGCACATTCAACCAGGAGTCTATCCACTTCTGCAGCCTTTCAGGATAGGCTACCTATTGATACCATTTGTGCAGCAGCTACTTGGGCCACGCCTCATACCTTTGTGTCTCATTACAAATTGGACTTGGCCTCCAGAGATAGGGCCAGTTTTGGTTCCACAGTTCTAAAGAGTCTGTTCCATTGAGCCACCCGGGATACAGGTGCTAGGGACGCGGTCCCATCCAGCAAGAATGAAGGCGAGATTGACAACTTAACATTTAGAAGTTATGTACCTACCATAACGTTCCATGTTAGTTGTCTTCTCTCGCCTTCTTTCTTGCGTCCCTCCCTCCTTCCCCCTGGCCTGGACAGATTTTGAAAAGTTCCTATCAGGTTGTTTTTCCTCCTGAGCCTTCATATGGGGACTTCTATTATGAATTTGTGTTCCTAATTATGTTAGGTTAGTCTTTAGCAGGGTAGGTTAGCTACCAAACGAGATCTGAGGTAGTTCCGCCTTGCATCATGGGATATAGGGTTGCCTCGAGCTGGTAAAAGGAGTTCTCAAGCTAAAGCAAGTGCCGAGTCGGAGCCGAGGATCGGCTCCGAACCCATCCAGCAAGAAAGAAGGTGAGAGAAGACAACTAACATGGAACGTTATGGTAGGTACATAACTTCTAATTTCTGAACATTGATATTTTGATAGTAACCCTTGATCTGAAGTAGTTAAATTCATTTGGTCTGCAACCTGTGAGATACGGATCCGATCTCGGATCCGAGCCAGCAACTTTACAAAGCTTAGAGATCTGAGCTCCTAGCTCCTCCCCTTACCCATAATCCCCTGCCAACCCTGACTGACCTCAGATGTAGTTTGCCGCGCTTCTGAACAGCAGCTAGATTGCGAGCTCCTGGTCTTTTGGTCAGATAAGTCCTTGTTTCTTAATTTTCTCCCATTAAACTTGTGTGAGTGTTTTGTGTTGGTTAGGTTTCCCTTGTTATAACCCTATTTTTAAATAACCTTTTTAAATTTTAGTCAAATTTTTCTCCTCCCCACTCCTCACTGGTCGTAGTCTGTGTGTGTGTGTCTTAGTGTGTTTGGGGCCTACTGAGTGAGTTTTTCTTTAGTTTAATATGTCTGAGGCCCCAAAACCGATATTTTCTAAGTGCACCGAGTGTGGCCATAAGCTCTCCCCAGCGGATGGCCACACTCAGTGTGTCCGGTGCCTTGGGGTTGAACACCTCTCCTCTGGGTGTTCTATCTGCGCGGCGTTCAACCCCAGGGCACTGAAGGACCAGAGGTCGAAGCTGATCCTAGTGAGACTCTTGCCCCTGGATTCGGCTTCTGCCTCCGGTGCTTCTGTGGCTTCCTCCCAGGCTTCGGTGGCGGCCACTCCTGCCTCTCTCCCCCCGGCTGGGACTCAACCTACCACTTCTGTGCCGGAGGAGAGGGAGGCCAGGAAAGAAAAAAGAAGGGAGAAGCACCACAAGCGGCGGGCCGAGGCCTCCTCTTCGGCCCCCCCCCCCTGCTCCGGTCTCCATGCTTCTCACCGGGACCCGAGGAGGAGGAGACCCAATCTCCGTCGAGGTCATCGAGGCAGCACTCCCGGCTGGCCTCGGTGGCCTCGTCGAGATCCACCCATAGCCTTTTGGATGCAGATTTGGACCGGATGACGTGAAGGTTCATCCAGACCCAGCTGCAGATGGGAGTGCTCCTGCCTCCCCCCCCCCCCCCTCCGGGGGGAGCTCAACACCCTTCTTTGCCCCCATAGCTCCTTCTCCAACCCGCTTCCCGGGTTCGGAGCGCTCGGAGCTGGGCAGCTTTGGAGCCGGGGGTGGGTCGGCACCGACAGTATCGGGTACGTTGGCTCTGACTCTTCCTTTGAGTCTGTCGGATCCTTCCTTGCCGGATCCGAGCTCTCGGAGCCGTGGTCTGAGCTTCAGATCCGAGGGGGTCTGTGTGCCTTCGGCTCCGTCCAGGTCGGAGCACACTGGTCCTTCGGATCCGATGCTCTCGGCGCCGGTTCCGATCCATCCATTGGATCCAGGCCAGGGTCTGCTCTCAGATCCCAGAGAGAGCGGTTCTCCCACGGCCTTTGATGTGGTGGAGAGGGCTCTGTTGAGTGCATCCAGGCCCCCGGTCCTTGCTTCGGTTCCATCCCGCACTCCCTCTCGGTTGGGTCAGGCTTCCGTCACCCGGCCACAGGGACAGCCTGCTTTGACGTCTCAGGTCGTTCCCCTGGAACAAGACGTGACTGGTGAGACGTCCTCGGACAGCCCCCCCGAGGATGTTCCTCACAAGCGAAAGTGCAAGAGGAGGCACGTGGACTCCCCTGAGTCCTTGACTGAAGACACGGATTTGGATGAGGGGGAAGGCTCCCCAAGGTCACCCCCCCCCCCCGAGGATGTCTCCTTTGGAGACATCATGAAAATGCTTAGGATAAGGAGGGGGGGGTGGTCCGCCCCCAAGGTTTCTTCGGACGAATCCATGTTCCTGGAGGCATTCGAAACAGGCCCATCTACCTCTTGCGTGTCCCCTCCGGCCGACCCCTTAGTGGACGTTATTACCACTAGGGCGTGGAAGGAGCCGGACACTGTGGAGCCAATCCCCAAACGTCCAGACAGAATTCTAAGCCCCCCCACCGAGAAGTCCCATTGGAGCAAGGGACCCCCTGTAGATGCCATGTTGGTGGTGGCAGCCACCAAGAGGGAGTTAGCCCAAGAGAGTCCCTCGGTCCATCCCCCGAGCAAGGAGTCTCGCTTGATGGACCGTTTTGGGAAGCGGGTCTTTAGTTCAGCGACCTTCACTGTAAGGTCCCTGAACTACATGGCGCATGTGATACGGCTGCAGTGAGACCTTATTAAAGAGTATGCTGCATCGCCTCTGGAGTCCATGTCGGCGGATGACAAACATTTGTACTCCACTCGCATGGCCACTCTTAGGTCTATATCCAACATCTCTATGTGACTTGTATCCCACACTACAGAGGGAGCCGCTAGAGCCAGCGGAGTGGGCCTAGTTATGAGGTGTCAGGCCTGGCTCCGACATTGTGATTTCGTGGAACCCTTCAAGGCGTCCTTTGCGAATGCCCCCTTCGATGGTTCTGCCCTATTTGGCAAGACAGTTCGCTAGACTTTAGTCCAGAGCGAAAAGGACGGGAAGACGTCTGCCATCGGAGTCCGCTTCTGTGCTCCCCAGAGGTCCTTCTCCAGGAACCAAAAGGGACAGAATATGATGTGGTTCCGAAAGTCGCAACAGTCCCAGTCCGCTCCGGACTCCCAGTCCTTCCACGGCAGTGGAGGACAGGGTGGACGCCGCCCTAGAGGCAGAGGGGGCCCGAAGAATTTTGGGTCCAGAGAAACCTTCTCTGAATGGCCCAGGCAGCAACCCTGAGGGGTTGCCCGACTGCTCCACTGTGGAGGCAGTCGGGGGGGGCGCTTCTCGAGGCACCTGGCAGCTTGGGAGTCCATTACAACAGACCGCTGGGTGCTTCTTATCATATCCAGAGGATACAGAATTCCCCTTTCTTATATTCCCTACACCCCCGAACACCTCCCCGATGTTCCACCCAATCAGAGGGAGGCTGCAGCTGCAGAAATTTGGCAGCTTTTAGAAAAAGGAGCTGTCCAGCGCGTCCCCCCAGGCCAGTCCGGATCGGGTTACTACTCCAGGTTCTTTTTGGTGCCAAAAAAGACGGGGGACCTAAGGCCCGTCCTCTATCTTTCCCTACTAAATCTGTCAGTAACCAAAGAAAAGTTCCGGATGGTCACTCTTCAATCTATTCTCCCCCTCTTGCGGGAGAACGTCTGGATGTGCTCTATAGACCTCAAGGACGTGTACTACCACATATTGATGGACGTACGATCCAGGAAGTTTCTCCGCTTCCGGCTGGGAGCCAGTCATCATCAATTCAGGGTCCTTCCCTTCGGTCTCACCTCAGCCCCCAGGGTGTTCACCAAGGTATTAGCAGTGATAGTGGCCCACCTGAGACTCCAGGGAATGCAGGTTTTCCCATACCTGGACGACTGGCTCCTCACCGCCCCGACAAGGCATCTACTATGCTTAGCCAGGGACTACTTCCTCAACCTTGCTCCACAACTAGGGATCACTATAAACACAGACAAGTCCTCTCTCACCCCGACTCAGGTGATAGATTTTATTGGGGCCAGATTGGACACCAACAGGCAACTAGTCTTCCTAACTCCCGACCGGTTGCACACATTGAGGGCACATGTGTGGGCCATCTTTCAATCTTCGAAACCTCTGGCGGGATTGGTTCTGAGGGCCCTGGGATCCATGGCAGCTGCAATAAACCTTCTTCCCATGGCACGTCTGAACATGAGGTCCCTTCATAAGTACCCCTTGAGTCACCCCATTTCTCTCAGCAGGGCCTGCAAGAGGGCTCTCGTTTGGTGGCTTCAATCGCCGGACCTCCAGGCGGGATGCCCCTTTGCCACGGCCCCCCCTCTCGCCACGGTGACCACGGATGCCTCTAGTCTTGGGGGGGGGGGCATTATTCGGGCAGGACGGTCCAAGGCACGTGGAACGATTCAGAGACCTTATTGCACATAAATGTTCTAGAGATGAGGGCAGTGCTGTTGTCGTTGCAAGTACTTCAGAGCCTTCTGCCTATAGGAACAATTGCAATCCAGACAAGACAGTATGTCTGTGGTATGGTATATCAACAAACAAGGGGGAACCAGGTCTTACTCACTCTGTCGAGAAGCCATGAAGGTGTGGGAATGGGCGATCTCCACCAACCGCTTTCTTATTGCAATGCACATTCTGGGATGGACCAACATCCTGGCGGACAGACTGAGTCGCACCATCCTTTCACCTTACGAGTGGTCCCTCAATCCTCAAGTAGCGAGTCAAATTTTTGCCGTTTGGGAGCAGCCCTGTTGCAATCTCTTCACATCTCCCTCAAACACGAAATGCAACAATTACTTCGCTCTCATTCCCCCTGCCGGGGAAGTACCGAGGGACGCCTTGGTGCATGCTTGACCACCTGGTCTTCTCTATGCCTACCCTTCTCTTCCCCTCATGCTGAAACTCCTTCAGAAAGCCAGTGGGTTGGGGAGCAGGATGATCCTCATTGCCCCATTCTGGCCTCGCCAAGCTTGGTTCCCTTACCTCTGGCCTCATCTAGTGTATCCACCCTGGATTTTAGATCCCCTTCCGGATCTAATTTCCCACCCCCTGGGGCTCCCACTTCCCGACCTGGTCAGCCTCAAGCTTACGGCTTGGCTGCTCCAGTTCCACTTGTAGCTAGGCTCCCGGTATCTCATCTCCAGTTAAAACTATCCTAGTAGCAGCGCACAAGCCCTCTACTAGGCAGGTCTATTGTAGTAAATGGAAGCGTTTCTCTATATGGGCGGAACGCCATAATTTGGATCCTTTTACAGCCCCCTTGCCTGCGGTGCTGGATTTTCTTTCAGGACTTTTTAATGACGGAGCTAGCTGTTCTACGGTTAAGGTTCAGTTAGCAGCTATCTCTCATTATCACATAGGTACTGAAATGGGTCCTTTGATTACTACAAAATTGTGCAAAATGTTCCTAAAGGGCACCTTTCTACTTAGGCCTCCAATAAAGGAAGCGGTGCCTCCATGGGATTTGACCTTGGTAGTACAAGCCTTGACGGCCCCTCCCTTCGAACCTGCAGCTTCAGTAGACCTCAAATATCTGTCTTGGAAAACAGCCTTTCTAGTGGCTATTACTTCAGCCAGGAGAGTATCTGAATTACAAGCTCTTTCTGTGAAACCCCCATACTTAGCTTTTCACAAGGATAGGGTTTACCTCAGGACCTATCCCTCCTTCCTCCCGAAGGTAGTTTCTGAATCTAATATTAACCAATCTATCAATTTGCCGGTTTTCTTTCCTAACTACCAGAACAAAGGGGAGTACAGATTACATTCTTTGGACGTGCATAGACAACTTAGATTTTACATTCATAGGACATCTGGTCATAGACAATCCGACCAGCTGTTCGTCGCCTTTGCCAAATTTAATCTGGGTAAACCAGTCTCGAAAGTTTCCTTATCGAAATGGATTTCACAGTGTATCATCACGGCTTATCAAAATTCCGACAGGCCCAGACCTCAAGGAGTTCGTGCCCACTCAACTAGGGCTATGGCTACATCTGCTGCCTTTAAATCCAGGGTTTCCTTGGATGATATCTGTTCAGCAGCCACTTGGGCCTCATCTCATTCCTTCATCAATCATTATAAATTGGACATTATCTCCAGAGGGAGAACTTCTTTTGGCTCTGCAGTGCTCCGGAATATCCTTCCATAAAGGCTGCCCAAGGTTTAGGTAGCTGGGGACTTTGTCCCACAGGTTGCAGACCAAATGAAGTTAACTACTTCAGATTAAGAAGTTATGTACTCACCATAACGTTCCATCTGAGTAGGTAAACTTCATTTGTCTGCAACCGTTCCCCCCCTCCGTCCCCCTGACCTTCAGATGTGTTTCATGACATATAGTGATGTACCTTTTCTGATAATGTGGTTAGTTATCTACTATAGTGGTTGCGGACAAACTTGATCTGAGGTCAGTCAGGGTTGGCAGGGGATTATGGGTAAGAGGAGGATCTAGGAGCTCGGATCTAAGCTTTGTAAAGTTGCCGGCTCGGATCAGAGATCGGATCCGTATCCCACAGGTTGCAGACGTTATGGTGAGTACATAACTTCTTCTTATTTCATCTGCACCTATCTTAACAGTTAATTGTTGAGCCTCATCTCTCTCTAACCTTCGCATACTTAAATCTTCCATAAATATTTCTATTTGTACTTTTACCTGATTTCCACATTTCTCAGCTTTGTACAAATTATCATAAAGTTTCTGAAATCTCTCTAATTCCTCTGTGGGATCTCTGGTTATTTTTCTTGTTATAGGCTTCCTAAGTTTAGCAATAAAGTTTTCTACTTCCTGTTGCCTAAGTCATTGTGCTAAAAGCTTTTGTGCTGTGGGGTTATCAAAAACAAGTTGCTTAACAGCAGTCTTTCGAAATTTGTACATGTTATCCAGGCACTCGGTTATTTTCTCTTTAGCACTCTGCAGTTGCACCTCTTTCTTTTGCATGAGATTCCCCTTATTATGCAATACTTTAACCTTTGTCAGTTCCTCTAAATAATTTTACTTATTAATCATTTCTTTTTTTTTTTTTTTTTAGTTGTGTCATATTTTTAAACTCCACTTTCATTGTATCCCACTCACTGGCTATAACTTCTGAAGAAATTTCTATCATTTCTAGTAAGTCTTGGATAATTTTAACTACCCATTCCTTAAATTCCTCTCTTTTTATCATGTAGGTGGAGAAGCACCAGTGTCTCGTTTTTAATACATTACCCTGCATTTTTCTATTCGTTGTTATTGGCGTATGATCTGAAAAAGTTATTGGATGTGTTCCAAATTTTTCAGTTAAATCCACATGTTCTTATAAAATGTAATTTCTGTCCAGTCTAGCCTAGTTATTGTACATCAGAGAGTAATACGTAAATTTTGAGTTCCTACTACTGAATTCACATCTTCCATACCAAATATTTTTATAAAGTTCTTCAGAAATCTACCCTATCCTATGTTATGATGTAATGTGATCCTATCTCGCCTACATTCTCTACAGATGGGTTCGGAGCCGATCCTCTGCTCCGACTCGGCCGCTATACGATAGAACGCAGTCTCTTATTGGCTGAGTTACCTCATATCCCAGGATGCACCACAACTGCTTCCCCAGATCTCGTTTGCCGCTTCTGAAGCAAAGACGTGGTCTCGGACTTGGCTGAGCTAAGTACCTCCTTACTGACAGATTTTCAAAATTTGAGCTAAAATTAACCAAAAGCTGTTTTAACAGCTACTTGTTGTTGTGTGACTGTGATTCAGATTTTTCTGAGGTAAAATTGTATTTTTTTGGGCAGTGATCCCGTCGAGTCAGAGGGGCCTAGCCTTTTCCTAGGCGTTTACTTAGAATATAGGTTGTTGTTGATAGTTTTGTGTACTTTCTTTGTTTTTTTCTCTGGGAAAGTTTAGTGTGTTGATTTAGTCAACATGTCGAAGGAACATAGACCGTCAGGTTTCAAAAAATGTTCCAAATGTAGCTATAAAATGTCCATCACAGATGACCATTCTTTGTGTTTACTGCTTGGGTCCGAAGCACCTCCAGGAATCCTGTAGCGTTTGCCACGCTTTTTCCTCTTGCGTGCTCCAAGAGAGGAAAAATAAGTTGATTTTGAAAGGGCTTATTACCCCCTCTTTTGAGGAAGCCCTATCTTCTTCTTCTTCTCCTTCGAGGAAGAAAAAATCTTTGGCTCCGACCAGCCCGTCGGACCCGGCAGCAAAAAAGTCAAGGCAGACTTCTCCATCGGCTCCACGGACTTCGGAGCCGAGGGCAGAACGGTCTGCCTCGATGTCTCCAGCCTCGACTCCTCTGGCTTCGGAGTCGAGAGCTCGGGCGTCGAGAGGCGAGCCATCTCCATCGGCTCCACTGCCTTTGGAGCCGATGAAGGTTGCCCGCTCAGACTCTTCCCCTTCGGTGCCGAAGTCCCCATCGGCTCCGAGGGAAATTGCAGTGGTAGTGGAATCTCCCTCGGCGCCGATACTTCTCAAAACTATACAGAGCCGGTCCCCCAGTTTTTCGGAGCCGGCGGAGAAGTCGATTCGGACCCGGTCGGTCTCTTCTCGGTTGTCGAGGATGTCTGATTTGGATGTAGACAGGGTGCTTCAAAGGCTTTTCCAGTCCCCGGTCTTTCAAAAGTTGGCCTCGGCTCCAGCCCAGTCGGCCCCAGAGCCGGTTTCCCACCCTGCTATCTCGGTTCCTCCTCCAACAGCTTCGGCACCATTGGAGTCTGTGTTGGTGGAGCCGGTGGAGGTTGTCGGGTCGGTTCCGACCCTAACTCCAACCCCGCCCTTCGGGTCGGGGTTCGGTATGCGGACCTCCTCTGTCGGCCCCGGGGGAGACGCTTCGGGACCGATCCTTTCGGTTCCGAGCCTCCCTGTCGGTGCGTCGGCTGTGGGAGTTCCGACTGCTGTTGTGGCCTTGGGGGTTGAACCATCCCAGGACTCTGGGGGTCCCACCTTCAAGGCCATGAGGAGTGCCTTGGCCAAATCCTCTCTGGCCACTTCTACCATCTCACCACCACCTTCCCTTGGCATGGAGACTGGCTCCTTTGCAATCCCCCTGTCTCACGGCAGCAGAGCCCTGGGGCCTGAGGTTACCCCCATTGGGGGTTCCCTTCTTCCTGGAGGTCCCTCCGAAACGTCTTCGGAGGAACCTCCGAGGAAGAGACAGTGCAAGAGGAAGCACGTCGACTCCCCTGATGAGTCTCTCACCTCGGATACTGACCTCGATGATGCGGAAGGGTCCCCCAAGTCGTCCTCGGATGATGTATCCTTTGCGGACATCTTGGAGATCCTTAAGCAACGAGGCGACTGGCATTCCAAACCCCCTTCTGCTGAGGAGTCGGTGTTCCTCAAGGCCTTCGGGGCTCAGCCCTCCGCCTCCTGGGTGTCTCCGCCCTTCGATGAGCTTATGGATTTGATCTCTTGAAGGGCGTAGGAACACCCGGACTCTGTTGAACCGGTGCCAGCTCACCCCAATAAATTCCTTTCAGCACCCTCTGATAAGGAGTTTCTTTCCAAAGGTGTGGCTGTAGATGCCTTGGTGGTGGCGTCTGCCACCCAGCAAGATGTGGCAGAGGCTTCAACGTCCGTCCATCCTCCTAATAAGGAGTCTAGGAGCATGGATCAGTACGGAAAACGCACCCTTACTTCAGCAACCTTTACATTAAGGTCTCTGAACTACTTGACGCATTTTACCAGACTGCAGAGGGATCTGGTCAAGGAGCTTTCGGATACCCTCTCCGGTAACTTACCTGAGCAGTTAGCCCAGACGGTTAACTCCCAGTTGGCTACCCTGTCCTCGTTATCCAACTCGTCCATGAGGCTCATTTCGTATGCAGCCGAAGGAGAGAGCAGAGCGGCGGGCACAGGTGTTGCTCTAAGGAGACAAGCCTGGCTACGCCTGTGTCACTTTGCGGAGGCCTTTAAGTCTTCCTTTGCCGACGCCCCCTTTGATGGGTCCTCTCTGTTCGGACCTAAGGTAAAGGACACTTTGACTCGCTGCGAACAGGAGGGTAAGACTTTAACTGCCATAGGGGCCCGGTTTTCCACTCCCTTCAGACCTTATCCCAAGGCTCGAAGAGGAGGGAAAATGTGGTTCCATAAGTCTCAAAAGCCTTACTCGTCGGAGCAGAGCGATTCCCCTTCTAGAGGCAGAGGAAGGGGAAATTTTTCAGGGAGACGCCGTCCCAGAGGTGGCGGAGGCCCCCGCAACACTGGAGACCGCGAGTCCTTTCGTGGCTCCTCCTCCTCCTTCCAGCATCCCTGAAGGAGTGCCCGACTGTGCAGCTCCGGAGCCAGTTGGGGGTCGTTTTTCGAGGCACCTAAAGGCCTGGGAAAGTATCACTCAGGACCAATGGGTGCTCCGAATCATCGCCGGAGGTTACACCATTCCCTTCTCTCAACCCCTTCCACCATCCCAAAGAATCCCGGACCCGCCACCCAGTCATCGGGATCTGGCAGCCAGCGAAATTTCAAAGCTGCTTCAAAAAGGAGTCATCCAACCTGTCCCCGCAGACCAGGCCGGATCAGGGACTTACTCAAGATTCTTTTTGGTACCAAAAAAGACCGGGGACTTGAGGCCCATTTTGGATCTCAGCAGGTTAAACCGATCAGTGAAAAAGTCCAAATTCCGAATGGTCACCTTGCAATCCATTCTCCCGCTTTTGGAGAAGGGTGTTTGGATGTGCTCCATAGATCTCAAAGACTCCTATTATCACATTCTGATAGATCAGGCGTCAAGGAGACATTTGCGCTTCAGCCTAGGAGACAGTCATTTCCAGTTCCGTGCACTGCCCTTTGGTCTCACCACAGCCCCCCACGGTGTTCACCAAATGTTTGGCAGTGGTGACTGCTCACCTGAGAAGTCTAGGATTCCAGGTGTTTCCATACCTAGACGACTGGCTCCTAACTGCCACCTCCAGGCATCTACTCTTAAAAACTCTAGCAGCCACTATCTCCCTAGGCAACTCCGTAGGAATCACCTTCAATTGGACAAAATCCGTATTGCTGCCATCACAGCGTATTCTGTTTATTGGTGCAGAAATAGACTCAAGGCAGATGCGAGTCTATCTTCCTGCGGAAAGGATAGCAACATTGCAGTCTCAGGTTCGGGCGTTACTCCTCAGACGTCAGGCTTCCAGCGAGAATGGTCCTGCAGCTGTTGGGTTCCATGTCAGCCACCATTCTTCTCGTCCCCTTGGCAAGGTTGCATATGAGGTTACTCCAGTGGCTCCTCTCAGTCCAGTGGTCTTATCAAGACCTTCCCCTCAGTCACCACATTTTGATCACAGAGACGTGCAAACAGGATCTTCGTTGGTGGCTTCTTTCCTCCAACCTGGATCAGGGGCGTCCCTTCGTCCCCCCCCATCCCCCTCGGCCACGTTGACTACGGACGCCTCCCAGACAGGGTGGGGGGGACATTATCTGGGCAGGTCAGTCCAAGGCACGTGGCACTCCGACGAGAGTCTCCTCCACATGAATATCCTAGAAATGAGGGCGGTGCTTTTAACGTTGCAAGCACTGCACGATCACCTCCCCCAGGGTACGATTGCCATTCAGTCCGACAACATGTCGGTAGTCTGGTACTTGAACAAGCAAGGAGGGACCAGGTCTTACCCCCTTTGCAGGGAGGCCATGAAAGTATGGGATTGGGCGATTGCTACCAAACGTTTTCTAGCGGCAACACACATTCCGGGGAGATCCAATGTGATAGCCGGCAGACTGAGCAGGACTATTCTCTCCCCTCACGAATGGTCCTTGAACGACAGAGTGGTAACACAGATTTTCACGAGATGGGGAGCTCCATGTTGCGACCTTTTCGCAACTCCCCTCAACGCAAAATGCCAGCAGTTCTCCTCTCTCACCCCAGTTCCGGGGGACATCCCCAAGGATGCTCTGGTCCAAGCTTGGCCCCCTGGCCTCCTATACGCCTTCCCACCGGTTCCTCTTCTCCCCAAGGTGATTCAGAAGTTGATTCGCTTGGAAAGCAAAATGATTCTAATCACCCCATACTGGCCTCGTCAAGTCTGGTTCCCCTTTCTTCACAAATATGAATTGGAGGGTCCCTGGCTCCTGGACCAAGTTCCGGACCTCTTGACGCATCAGTCAGGACAGCTCCATCAGTCCCTCCATTCATTGAAGCTAGCAGCTTGGCTACTCCTCTTCCGACCATAGTTAGGAGCCATTCTTTCGACCCTGAAGTCATGAATATTTTGTCCTCAGCCCACAAGACCTCTGCTAAAAAGATGTATAGCAGTAAATGGAAGAGGTTTGCTATTTGGGCCCAACTCCGAGGATTAGACCCTATGACAGCCTTGGTGTCAGAGGTCCTGAAGTTTTTAACTTCCCTGTTCAACCAGGGTTGTTCGGTGTCTACCATCAAAGTTCAATTGGCGGCTATTTCCAATTTTCACGAGAGCATAGAACCACCTTTAATGAGCAACAAGTTGTGCAAAGCTTTTATTAAAGGAGCTTGGCTTCTACGGCCCCCTATATCTCATCCCGCACCACCGTGGGACCTTAACGTAGTGTTAGGTGCTTTGACCGCACCTCCCTTTGAGCCGGCAGCAACCTGTGACTTAAAATTTCTTTCTTGGAAGACTGCCCTTCTAGTTGCTATTACATCAGCCAGGCGAGTTTCAGAACTTCAAGCCTTATCTGTCAAACCACCACACAAGGATAGAGTATCTCTTAGACCAAACCCATCCTTTATACCAAAGGTCTGTTCTAACTTTTGTTTGCAACAATCACTGGAATTACCGTTTTTTTTCCCTAAGTATTCAAACAGAGCTGAGTATACCTTTCACAGCTTAGACGTGCACAGACAATTACGTTTCTATTTGGATAGGACACACCAAGCATGAAAATCAGATCAACTGTTTGTGTCCTTTTCGGACAGTAAATTGGGAAAGCCGTTACGAAAGTCACTATTGCCAAGTGGATCAGAGACTGTATCAGTCATATTTATCGCATTTCAAATAGGGAGCTTACAGTTCCAGTGAAAGCTCATTCTACCAGGGCCATGGCCACTTCGGCAGCCTTTCATTCCAAGCTCTCTATTAATGACATCTGTGCGGCTGCTACGTGGTCTTCTCTACACACCTTTATTTCTCACTACAAATTGGATGTGGCATCTAGGGGTCGAGCTTCCTTCAGTTCCACGGTTCTCCGAACCGTTTTCCAGTGAGCCACCCAGGAATTAGGTGCTAGGGACGCTGTCCCTTCTGTAGAGAATGTAGGCGAGATAGGATCACATTACATCTTTTAGTTATGTACTTACCATAACTTTAGATGTATGGGATCCATCTCCACATTCCTAATAACCCACCCTCCTTCCCCCTGCCTTGTAGGCCAGAAGAGACCGGACGATCCGAATTCAACTGTTTCCCCTCTTGAAACACCTGGCATTGTTATAACAACAGTCTATGTGTGTGTGCATGTGTGCGGACAAACAAGATCTGGGGAAGCAGTTGTGGTGCATCCTGGGATATGAGGTAACTCAGCCAATAAGAGACTGCATTCTATTGTATAGCGGCCGAGTCGGAGCCGAGGATCGGCTCCGAACCCATCTGTAGAGAATGTAGGCGAGATGGATCCCATACATCTAAAGTTATGGTAAGTACATAACTAAAAGTTTTCCCTTCTAAGCCTTCAAGTACATTGTCATTCCCACCTGTTATATATGACACCTTTGTTTTAAATGCCCATTTTCAGCTTTTGTGTGACATGCGCCTACCAATGTTTGCCAGGTCGATCCTTTGTACAGCTGTTTTTTGTCAATTGCCATTTGAACCTATATCACATTTTACAACACTTTGATAAAAACCATCAAAAAAAAAAAAAAAAAAAAAAAGAAAAAAACACCGTCCCAGAACACCCCCAGAACCTATTAACTTAAAGAACATACACAACTATGTACATCTTCAAATAATGCAGTTTAACCCTTCCCAATAGGAACAGTTGCCCCAGATCAACAGCTGCACCTACAGGCATTAACTAAAATTAAAGATCCAATGTTGTATTCTTTGTCTGGCTTCAACTTGTGGGTTATCAGATCAAATGCCAGACAAATCCTCTAGACTTCAACTCATCGGGCTCCACCTTATCTACCCACAATCCCCCACTCCCCAGCAGATACCTCAGATCAGGTTTGCCACCATTCCAGTCAGCATCACAGTCCGTAGCTCAGCTACAGATTATCGTTTTTGGGTGCTTTTTTCTGGTATTCTTCTGCTGTCCTTTAGAATTTAGTTAGGATAAGATAGTTTAGTTAGGTGTAGGTATTAGTTTTTAAAGATTTGTAGATTTAGCTGTGTGCATTTGGCAGCTTTTCCCACCTTTGAGATTTTTGTGATTGTTATGGTGACTTTGTCATTTTCTGTGTAGGATAATTGTTTCTCTAGGGGTTTATTGTTGCTTGCTGTTTTAGTGTGTCGTATTTTGCTGCTGATCCTCCTTATCTGTGGATAAGGGATTTAAAAACTGTGTTGCTTGAGTGCACAAGCTGCCCTGTCGAGATGCGCATGACAAGTGCATGTATTGCTTGGGGCTGCCCACCCCAATTCCTCCTGTTCAATTTGTGAGGGGTTCAAGTCTAGGGCCATTAATGAAAGAAAGGCTAAACTAGTGTTAAAAGGTTTTCTTCAACACCAGTTTCTCCTCTTTGGCTCCAAAGGATGGTCCCAACAAGTGTAATTGTTCTACCAAGGACTTCAAGACTCCCAGAAGGGGACCATAAGAGATCCTCCTCTATCTCCACACCTGGATCCTCTTGTGGCTGGCAGGACTGAAAGGTACTTCTGTGGCATTGGCTTCAACTCCTTGGAGCTTATCACCCTAGGTGGTGACCATGAGTAAGGCTCTGTTTCTAGTCCAGTGTGCGCCAAGCCCCATTTTAGTCAAAGGGGTCCTGTCAGGTCGAGTAGCTTCTCCCTTCTCCCCTTTCACTCTGCCAGAAATTTCACCAGAGTCTTCTCCTTCCCTTTCCCAATTCAGAATCTCTCTAGCTGAGATCCAGCAGGTAAGTTCTTCATCAAAGCATCCCTGCAAGCCCCCATTGGTGGCTTCATCTGCTTGGTCATAGATATCGGTGAGCAGTTTCAAAGATTCGCATTTGGAGCAGCTGATGAAGTCCTTCTTATAAACTCAGATGCAGTTGGGTATTACTTCAGGTCCAAGACCGCTCCCCAGAACCTCTGCTCTGTCTCCCTGGTTTCCTCCTTCACACGTCTGTGTTTCTGCCTTCAGGGTTGGATCCAGTGGCTTGGTTGTGTTTCAGCTCTGGCTCCCACCTGTGTCTCATTGTCTCTGGCTGCAACAGAGCCAAGTGGACCTCAGAGCTGTGGCATCGAGCTGAGTGTTGCTGGGCCGGGTTCAACAATCCCTGCTTCTGGTTTGCCCCTCCCAGTCAGAGCATTGGCCCTGAACAGATTGGCCCCAGTCTCGCTTTGGGACAAAGTGTAGCTACTTCAGGTTTGAGCACGTCTCTGGCTTCTTCATATCCTGGGACTGTTGGCTCTAGGCAACCAGCTTCAGCCTCCCTCTTCAGTGATGTGCAGAGGATATTCTCTGCTCAACAGATGGGTCACTTTTTCTCTGCCGGTGTCCCATTCCCCTTTCTCATCTGTGCCTGCAGCCAGTCATCAGCCTGCTCCTGGACAGCCCATACCACTTGGACTCCAGTGCATAACATTTTTGGGCTTCCTTCCTCCTCCCCTCCCCTCTGGCTTCTCCAGAGTGGGAGTTGTCACGCAAGGGGCAGTGCAAGAAGATGCACTTAGACTCCCCCAAGGAGTAGTGCCCTGTAGAAATTGACCTCGAGGAAGGAGATGGGTTCCCTAAGTCACTGCGCAATGACTCCTCCTTTGGTCATCTGTTGGAGCTTCTTTGCCAGTGCAGGGACTAGACCACTGAAGCCCTTACTCTGGATTAGTCAGTATTTTTAGAGGCCTTCAGCATGGGCCCATCCTCACTCTGGGTGGTTCCCTTTCCACGTTCAAAGATCTAGTATCTTAGTGGCATGGAAGAAACCTGACATGGTGGAGCCTATCAGAAGCTTATCAAAATTCTTGCTTTTTCCAAGGCTCGGCCACATTGGAGTAAGGGTCCGGCCATGGATGCAGCTGTCGTGGCAGCTGCTCCAGAGAAAGAAATTTCAGAGGAGAGTTCCTCGATCCATCTCCCGAGCAGAGAATTTTGGGCTTTGAAGTGTTAAGGTAAGCGATCTTATGCCTCGGTGACATTCGCTCTGAGGGTACTCAACTACTTATCCCACTTGACAAAGCTTCAGAGCTGTCTTGTGTCTGAAATGTCGAGGAACATTAAGATGCAGCAGTCTCTGGAGGTTCAGAAGAGTCTGGAGACTCAGCTGTGTACTCTTCAGTCTGTTGCAAACATTTCCATGAGGCTCATTTCAAACACAACCAATGGAGCTTCCCAAGCAGTGTCATGCTTGAAAGTAGCTGTGCAACTTCATGGACTGCTTTAAAACATATTTTGTTAATTCCCCCTTTCAATGGCTATTCCCTCTTTGGGTCAAAGGTTAAAGACACTCTTACTAGGAGCGAACAAGATGGGAAGATGCTGCCTGCAGTAGGTGTGTGTTTTGCTCCCCCTCCGTGAACCTTCCCAAGGAATCAGAAAGGGGGTAAATGTGTCTTTTAGAAAATCACAACAGCCTTCCCAAGTTGCTTCTTCTGAGGGTTCTGCCTGTATTCTGGGAGGAACCATGATGGGCACCACCTGCAGGGCAAGAGCGGTACTCAAACTCAGGGCTTCCATGGAGCCTTCTCTAGCATGCCCTTTCAACAATCCTGAATGGTTGCCTGATTGTCCTGTTCCAGAGACAGTTAGGGGTCACTTGGCTGTTCACCAAGAAGCTTGGGAGGCATCACCTCAGATTCATGGTTAAGAGTCATATCCAGAGGTTATACCATTTCCTTTTTAGAAATTCCAAAGCTCAGTCAGAAACGTCTCCCAGACATTCCATTCCATCAGAGACTACTGAGAGCAGCAGTAGAGATTCAGAAGCTGATGGCAAATTGTGTCATCCAAGATGTTCCACCAGACTAGTGAGGATTCGGTGTCTACTCGAGGTTCTTTTTGATACCAAAGAAGAACAAGGACCTCAGGCCAACTTTGGATATGAACAAATTGAATCCTTTCATGAAACAGACCAAATTCTTAATGGTCACTGTGCAAATCCATTCTACTTCCACTGTGAAAGGATAGTTGGATATGTTCAGTCAAGTCTGCTTACAATCATATCAAGATAGAGAGGTGCTCCAGGAAGTTTCAGCACTTCGGGCTGGGGGTTAGTCTCTACCAATTCAGAGCCTTGCCATTTGGCCTCATCACTGACTCCCAGTGTTCACCAAGTGCATGGTAGTGGGTGCACCCTGGCTGTGGCTGCAGGAATTTCAGGTCTTTCCATACTTAGACAATTGGCTCTTCACTGCCCTAATGGGACCATCACTAATCATGGGCACGGATACCTTCCGGCAGTTGTGTGGACATTTTTAGTGATACGGTCAGTTATCTAAAAAGTAGTGTCTGCAACATGTCCAGACATTAGCATTCATAGGTTGCCCCTTGGATGCCATCAACCAGATTGTCAAGCTCCCAAGCTTCAGAATAATCAGCCTTTGATTCCAGAGTATCTCTGCTTTCCAGAGTATCTCTGCTTGCCCTTGCAAAACCTCCAGCTCATGTGAAATTGAAACTCTTGGGCCACATGGCAGCTTCAATAGGGTCTGCCCCTGTAGAGAGGTACCACATGGGGATTCTGCAATTTACTGTCACAGTGCAATGGTCCTACTTGACTCATCCAATGGACTTTCTTGTCAGAGTGACAGAGGTGTGCCAGTCCTAGTCGGTGGTGGTTATAGTTTCCCTTTGTGATAACTCATTTGTTCTTCATTTTGTGGTCATGGTTACCACAGACTCCTCCCTTCTTGGGTGGTGGGCATTTCGAAGGGAGGACTGTTCAAGGGTCCTGGACTTCTCTAAAGGCTGGTGTTCACATCAGTGTCCTAGAGATGTGGGCTGTTCTTGCTTTGCAGGGCTTTTGTCCTCCCCAGTGCTATGATTTTGATTCAGATGTGTACAGTATGTCCATTGTCTGGTATCTGAACAAGTGGTGGGGGGACACATTCTTATCCTCGTTGAGATGCCATGAGTGTTTGACAGTGGTCGATCGTGTCTCTGTGACTTTTTATTACAACACACATTCTGGGGAGGTCCAACATTCTGGTCAGCAGTGAACAGGAATATTCTTTTTCCTCACAAGTAGTCTTTGAATCTGAGAGTTGCAGCTATGATCTTTCAGTGCTGGAGGACTCCGCGTTGTGACCTCTTTGCTTCCTCCTCCAGCACCAAATGCAACAGCTGCTATGCCTTAGCCCCTCCCCAGAGGCAGTCACCCAAAGACACTCTTCTGTATGACTGGCTCCTTGGTCTCCTGTAACCTTATCCTCCAGTTCTTCTGATTGTCAAATTTCTTCAGAAAGCAGCCCATTGCAAAGCGACAGTGATCCTCATAACTTCTTTCTGGCCTCATCATGTGTGGTTTCTCTTTCTGTGGGCTTTTCTGCAATACCCTCCTTGGATTCTAGAGCCCACTCTGGATCTCATTTCTCATCCGGTGGGTTTGGATCTTGCCAATCTGCATTCCCTCAATTTAACTGAAGGTTTCTCCAGTTCCCTTGATGGCGAGAAATCCCACACACTCTGAAAGTGTTATTTTGTCTTTGTCCCAAAAGTTATCCATTAGGAAGGTGTACTTCAGTAGATGCAAGTGGTTTGTGATATGAGCAGAATCTCAAGGATTTGATCCTTTTTCACTCCCTTGATTTATACATTTTCTTTTTTTTTTTTTTTTTAAATCAGGCTGTATTTTTCTCCAAGCAAGGTACAACTGGCAGCCATTTCAAGTTTTAATTTCTGTAGGGATATTGTTCCTTTGGCTGCTCTGAATATTTCGTAGGCATTTCTCAAAGGTGCTTTTCTTCTGCGTCTTCGCAGTTGGGATCCCCCATCCTTTCTTAGGATTTACCTTTTGTGCTAGTCCTTTTTAGGCCTTCCTTTTGAACCTTCTGCTACTTCAGACCTAAAGTTGTAAACTTGGAAAGCCTTATTTCATGTGGCTATTACCTTGGCCAGGAAGGTTTCTGACGTGCAAGCTGTAGATTCTACTCTTCCTTTTCTGGTATTTCACAAAGATAGGGTTTCACTCTGCAACAATCCTTCCTTTCTGCCAACATAGCCTGCGTGAGTAATTTAAGTAGATGTGTTCACCTTCCTGTGTTTTTTTTTTCCTCATTTCTCAAACAAGGGTGAATACTTGCTGTATTGCTTGGGTGTACGTAGATAATTGAGAAATTGAGATTTTACATGAAGAGAACAAAGGCCTTTAGAAAATCCAGCCAGCTGTTTGTTTCCTTTTTGTCTAAAGTGACATTATCAAAGTCACTTTCAGACTGTATTTCCTTTGCTTATATATTGAGAGGCAAGACTTTGCTTGGTAAGCCTAAAGGTCACACTCTACTAGAGCTATGGCTACTTCTGTAGCTTTCTTTTCCAGAACTTTTCTGGATGAGGTTTGTGCAGCAGTTACTTGGGTAGGCCATCACACCTTTGATTCTCATTACAAGCTGGACATTCAGTGTAGGTCCAGGGCTTCCTTTGGTTCCACCGTGTTGTGGAATATCAATTTGTAGATTCTCACAAAGATTTTTACCTGACTGGGGAGAAGGTAACATCAGATACGAGAGTTATGAACTTACCATAATGATAGATCCTTTTTGTCTGTCTCTGTCTTTTTTTAACCTTTCACCCCTTCCTACCTCTGCCTTTTTGGAGAGTGCCATTGCATAAGATGACTCAGTTGGGGGGGCTCAGTTGCTCTCCGTTTCTTGGAGTCCTTTATCCTCCTCCTTTATTTGAGAAATGTATTTTGGAGCTAGATTAAGATGGGGAAAACTTGATCCAATGTATCTGCTGAGAAGTAGTTGTGGGTAGGGGAGGCAGACCTGGTGATCTGAAGTCTAGTGAATTTGGTTGCCATCAAATCCAAGTCTGATCTAATAACCCACAGGCTGAAGTGAGACAGACAACATTTATCTATCATTATGGTAGTTACATAACTTTCCTTTACATAACTTTCCTTTATCAATGCCAAGGCACATGTTTCAGCCTGTGTTCCTAGTTGCATTAATTGCGGTTTGTATTTTGTCTTATCGGTACTTGCGTATTATCACATCCACACACTGTCAGAATCACGGCAGTCTCGGCTGGAAGTTAGTTTACTGTTATTGGAACGTTGTCGAGAATGCCGCAAATTCTGACAGATGCAAAACATGTTAAAAAAGCCATTAACTAGGAAATCAGTGCGTAGCAAAAGAAAACAAAAATAACAGAAGTATAACTTCTATTTTGGTGCTTACATACAACTGTTGCACCCTGTTGTGAAACTGAAAACTCCATTACTAAGATCAAGATGTCGTAGAGTTTATATTTTAAGGTTTGCAGTTTATTGGGCTTTCCTTGTTTGATTGGCAGCGTACACAGGCGGGAGGGGTAGGCTTATTAAAACCATTTTGTTTTCTTTTGGAGTGTAAAAGACTAAGCATTGTTTGTTATCAAATAAATGTTGTAGAGAACATAATACGTTACTGTTTTATATACTTTGTATGTGTTGTGTTGTATTGTATTGTATTGTAAGCTTCAAACAGTTTATTAGGCTTTCCTTTAGTGATTGGCATGTTTGGTAGCGTACATTGACAGGAGGGCTAAGCTAATAAAAAATACTTGCCATTTTCTATTGGACCACAGAAAACTAAATGTTGTAGGGAACTTAATAGGTTACTGTTTTATATATTCCTTTATGTGTTGTCTAGACATGCAGCGAGCAAACCTTTACAGATGTGGGGGTGAAAAGTATTAACTTATTGTGACAACCACGTACTGTCAGCATTCACGGCATTCTCAGCAAAATGTTATTTAATTGAGAACAGAATGTTGCCCAGAATTCCTTGAATACTGACAGTGTGTGGTTGTGATAATACATAAGTACCGTCTTATCTTTATTCCCCCTCACAGATATGAAAAACAGCTTGTATGCTTTCAGAAAACACTACCTTTTAGTCTTAAGAAAATTGCACTGGCTATCTTAAAGTAAAACTAAATTATATATTGTTAGTAAATGCATTGGAAGTATTCAGGTACCAGAACAGATGCTGCCTTTTATTCACTTCCATTAATTTCAGATTGTGTTTTTTGCTAAGCTGCTTGCCGTTGTACCTTTTAATTTTATGTTGCTCTCAGCAAAGAATGTCCAGAACTCTTGATTTATTGCCTTCATCTGTAGTCAGCTTGTTTCCATGGAAACATAAGAACAGAATGTACAGCTGCCCTTAGGTGCAGACCTCTCAGCTCACACTTAACATTTACTTAACACAAACCCCTGGGCTTTTCCATGCACCATACATCAGATGTGTGTCCTGTGTCTGAAGCGTAAGGTACACAAGTGATGTACGAGCACAAAACCCTCAGATGATCTTCGCCATGAGTCCAAATGCAGCTTTTCATTTTCAGTCTGTAGGTCATACGCCTAAGTGCAGACTTCCAAGCCTTGAGCAGATGAATACCTCACTGAGGACTCTTCCTTTTTGCTTAGCTATGCTTTATTGTATATATATATATATATATATATATATATATATATATATATATATATATATATGTCATCCAGAAAGGGGAAATGTGATTGTGAGAGGCAGATTCCCCATAAAGGTAGTCACGATAAGTACCTTTTTTGTTTAGGTGCAGAACACAATCATAAAAAGTGTTCAATTTGCCAGACAGTTGTTCCTAATATGTGCAGTAGTCTTTCTTCTCTCTCAGTATTTCATGAAAATCAGTATCTTAAGCTTTTTCTAAAGGAACCATGGCTTTTGAATGTTCCCACCTGGACATCAAACCATCTTTATAGAAAACGGCAAGGAAATTTAAACAGAAGACTTCTGCTGTCCAGCCCCTGCCAGATGTCTGCATTGTGTATGATGAGGAGAAAGGGGATCATCTAGTTCAAATATCCACTGAGTCTGAGCCCATGTCTGTCAAGGGTGAGCAGGTGGAACTTTAGCTGGTGATTTCAGAGGAGCTTGAGAGGATTCTGCATATTCTTTCTCAGGAGGAAGTCTTTTCTAGCTTCTTTAACAGGTATGTCAGGACTTGGAACCTCCGAGGTTTGCAAGGGCAGACGTCGCTATTAAAAAGAAGCAGAAAACTTGGCATATTGCTCGTATTGCTAAGGACCCACAGAAAGACTAGCAAGACTTCACCCAAAGTATGTTTAAAGCTTTAATGGCTTTGAAGCCTCCTCATGGGTTCACTCCCTTCTCCTATAGGTATTCCATCTTCATTTTCCACTACTTTAAAAAAAGACTTGGATGACTTTTTCTGATGAATAAGAGTTAGATTCTAGGGAGGAGTCTAACTTATTCCTCCCAGATTCATTTGCCTCTTGCAGTGGGTTCTGATGAGGAAGAGACTTTTTATCCTGATTTCCCAATGGAGAAAATTTCCTTTGACAGTTCTGTGCTTAGAATTAGCCAACATTTTAAATGGGAAAGCTTTCAGATGTCTGAGGTAGTATGATCTTCCTCAAATGGGACTCCTCTTAACCTTCTGCAGTGCCACCTGTTCTTGAAGTCTTGTTAGGAACTTTTAAGTTTGCTTCCCAAATCCCTGAGTCTCAACCTCCTGCTCCTAAAAATAAAATCATAGAGGTTTTATAAGCTCTCCGAGGCTCAGAAGCATCTTTATTAGAATCCCTCTCCAGATTCCTGTGTCATTTCTCTTTCAGCTGACAAGCCCACCAAACTTATTGCATCTCTTAAAGTCTTTCCAGTAGACAAAGGTAGCAGAGGCATGGATAGTTGGGGAAAGAAGGTGAGTATCTGTGTTATTTTGGCTTTCAGAGCCATCAGCTTTGAAATGTATTTCACCAGGTACGTGCATTCCTTTCTTTCCAAACTGGGGGAGGTTTTAGCTGATATGCCTGACTCTAGCAGCAAGACTTCAACTCTTTCTTTGTTCAGTTTAATTTCTGAGTTAGCTGGACATTTGATTAAGTGAAGCTAAGATGCTGCTGATGGTTCTTCAAGGGCAGCTACATCAGGGTCCGTCATTAGAAGGTATCCCTATCTTGAGCTTCAGTGTCATCCTGATGTCAAAGCTAAAGTTAGACTAGCCTCTAAATACTCTAAATATGTGTGGTTCTGCAGATGCAGGATTTTTAAAGTGTTACAGAACAAGGGTAATGTTATGCCACATCTTAAGTAGATTTTCCTTTCCCTTGTTCCCAAGTATTAGTGGAACTATCCATCCAATGCAGGTCCTTTTGTACATTGACAGCAAGAGCAGCCTCTAAAGGGTTAGAGATCTTCTAAATGGACTTCCTGAGAAACCCAGTCATGACTCTGAGGGGCAAAAATCTTTCTTTCCTGATAAACTTGATTCCTTGTGATTAACTTTCCCTTCATCTCAGCCAGATTCCTGTCTGTCAACGACTGTCACAGTCCATTCCCATTTGGTAGAAAATTACAACAGACAAGTGAGTTCTGTCTAATTCATGAGGGCTAAAGAATTGTTTGGAAGTCCCTTCCTCCCTTTTCAGGTATTATTCAGCCTACTACTTGCCAGTTGCCTCATTTTTCTCAGTGGATTCAAGGTCTTCTGTCCCAGGGCACCATTTAGCCAGTTACATCTTGCCTGAAGGGAAAGGGTTTCTATTTCAGTATGTTTCTAGTTCCAGAAAGGGAGGTTCTTGGAGACCTATCTTTGATCTTTCCTTTCTCGACACTTTTCTGAAAGAAACATTTGACAGCATTAATCTAACAATGATGATTCGGGAAAGCAAAATGTAAGAAAGTTGTTGGTGGATCTTGATGCCGAGAAAGCATTCAACAGGGTAAGCTGGGATTTTCTGAATAGGACAATGGAAGCATTTGCATTACCTGATAAAATAATAAGGTTAATTAGGAGGATATATGAGGAATCGGAGGCAAAATATTAAGTTGGGGGGTAGTCCCTGATAAGTTCTGTTTGAACAGAGGAACCAGGCAAGGGTGTCATCTTCTCCCCTTTGTTATTTGCATTATGTTTAGAGGCATTAACAAAGTAAGAGACTCAAAAATTTAAGGATATAGTTGTTACGGTAATCAAAAAAAAGTTGGCTTTATTTGCAGATGTCATTTTTTTTGTACCTGATAAAACCAGAAAAGGGCAACTCAGTGTTGTGGAACTGTCTGAGACAGTTTCAGATACAAAATTAATGAAGATAAAACAAAGACAATAGCTGTAAACTGTGTACCCACATATGAATTGATTCAACCGTACCCAGATTTATGGGGACATGATAAAGTGAAGTACTTAAAAGTGTGGGTTAAAAAGGATATTTTACGGCAGCTAAAGATATGTGGGAAGAGACTAAACAAAAGATAATACAAGAACTTGCAGTAACAGTAGATGTCCTACTTATCACTGTTACAGCATTCCTTCCCTCCCTCTTTCCTCCTGATGGTTTTTCACTTTTTTCCTCTGGCTGAGTTGTCTTCTTTTCTTCTTCAATAAGCAACATTTTACAAAATTCCTTTTTTGTGAATTGTAAACCTGGAGACCAACTTTTCCAACGTTGGCCTATACAAGACTTTATAATAGCAAAACCTATATATGGTTTGTATAAACAATTTTCAGAAGTTTGTTTATAAACAGACCTCCTGGTTCTCAAATGAACAAATAGGAAAAGAAAGGCCAAGTATGAACTTGGAGGTAACTAACTTTTTTTTTTTCATTTAAGTGTATTAGGAGTGTCAGAAGTAATACACAATACTGCTGTGAGCTAGAGTTGATGGCTATCGCATATTCTGCGACTAAAGCTGTACCTAATGTCTTGTCTGACACATTTAGCTCGCATTTTTACCTTCCAGCACCCCACCTTCATTCCCTCCCTGGAATCTTTAAATTGTGCTCCTCCTACTCTCACTGTGAAAGAGATGTCAGAGGTTGTTACCAAAAACTAAAAACAGTAACTGTCAAATCTGACAGATCAACAGGTTGCATCTTTGTCAGTACAGAGTATATTTTTGCTGAACTCCCTTTTAAGCTTTTTAATCTTTCCTCAGTGTATGTGCCCAAGTTAAGGAAAACAGCAGTTGTGGTGTCTCTTTGTAAAAGTGGCATTACATCTGAGCTTCGAATTTATCATTCCATTAGCCTCACTAGTATTATGTGTAAAGTAATGGTTGGCATCCTAGTTTTATTAACAGCAAAGCTGTCAGCTTGCAAACTCTTGACCTTTTTGCTTGCTTAATGTGGTTGATTTTTTTGAGAGTGTGACTTGCGTTAATGGACTTCATTTGGTCCATTTCACTTGTCTCGATTTTGCAAATGTGTTCAGTACAGTTTCCGTTAAGGACATTATTGGTACAATTACCAGTTTAAATATTGAACCCTATGCCACTTGGTTAATTGTAAACTGGCTCTCAGGTTGAGTACACAGAGATAGACCTTGTGATACCTTTAATCTAGTTGACTAGTCACATGGGCAGTGCTTCAGGGCTCTGTACTCAGTCTCCTCCTTTTCAGAGTCTACTTCTGTTATGGGAAGGCAGATGCACATATTTTGTGGATGACTGCAAACTGTGTCATGATTGATTCCCCTGTAGACTCGTACATTCTCCAGGAGGGGCTGGTTAGAGCCAACATGTGGTGTTGTGACCATGACCTTTAACTTAATGCAAAAATGGTTGTGTAAGTTGCATTTGAAAAATAAATCTTTTAAACTTATTATCACATATATGGGTTCTTGCTTAAGGCTGATACTGTCATTAAAGCTGTAAGTAATATTAATCGACAGTAAACTGTCCTTTGATCTTCAATTATCAGCTATAGTAAGGACATATTTTGACATTGTGGAGTTGGTTAGCAAAAGTATGTCCTCTAGATTCAGGGATGTGTCAGTCCCACTGTGTTGTTCCCTTGTTAGGCCAGTCACCAAATATAACACAGTATTTGTCATGTATCTGTCCAAACACGTAATCGAGATTGAAAGGCCTCATCATTTTCTAAACAGAATAATTAAAGGGGATGTCTCTCTTAGCTGTCTCACTTTTTCCATATTTTACAGACTCCTGCATGGAGATCTGTGTCTTGACATTAGTATTGTGGAAGTCTCAGTCTTACTAGACCATCTTTCACCTCAGAAAATGTTATGTCAGGAACTCTCAGTCTGAAATTCTTGGCTTACATTGTTACGTAAATTGGACTTCTGGAAGGGAGACTTTTGTTTTCAAAAGGACTCCATACCTTTGGAGCAACTTTCCCTTCTGCATTAAATGATGTAACACTTTAGCTTCTTTCAAACTAAGTATTGACAATTGGAAGGGTTTTTATAAAATTTAATGTTGGGACAAGCAATATGGTCCTTGTTAAGAAGGAATGTAAATCTGCTAGCTGTACTTACTAGGATGCATGGATAGGCTCTCCATTGTTATTTACTTCACTTACCTAGTAATAATGTACAAACTTACAAGTATATCTGCATTTTTTTGGCCAGTATTTGTCTTTTCAAATTCTGTACACAGTTGAAAATATTAGTTTTAGCTGCAGCATATTACCAGATTTGCAATTAGGATCACTGTGGGGTCCAGGAAAGATTTTGATTGTGAATTTTGGGAAATCTCAAAGACTAGCATTTTGAACAGTAGCATGAGTCTTAATTATTCTTAACCCAGTAACTATTGTATATTGAACACTGTCCTCATCTGCTGTCAGACAAGTAAAAAGTGTTGGTGTGGTTTCATAATTGTGGGGTTTTATTTTTGGTGGTACTTTGAGTGGCATTGAGTGACATTGTTTTGCACAAGAGGATGTCCTTCAAGGATGCATCTGCAGTCCTAACATATGGGTTGTCCTGCCTCAGGCAGCCCCTCGGTCGGCCGGATTCCAAAGTCTGGGTCTGGCCTCGGCTGATGTCGCACTTCACCCGATGTCATAGCTGCTGTTTATCGGGTATAAAGGCATCAGCCGACGCCATTTTCCTCAGTCTTTCTTGCCGCGCGGTGCCCGAAGCAGAAGCTGTTCGCAAGTGCCGGTCGGTCAGATCCAGAGATTTCTACTACCAAAGACTTCTAAAAAGCTAAGTACCCCGTTGGGGACTCTTTCTTGCCTCAGCCGATGTCAGACAAAGTAAATAATTGTTTAACTTGTGGGAAACAAATACCTCATAAGGATTTCCACTCTAACTGCCTTCCTTGTTTAGGCCCAGACCATGACGTATCAGCTTGTCTAGCCTGTGCTTCCTTCAACCGACGGACACTTAGACGTCGGTCGGAGTTTGCAGAGGAGTTTTTTGGTCCCGCCAAGATACAAAATGCCGTCGGAGACTCCGACTACTCAATTAGCTAAAAAACGCAAGGAAAAGGACCGACACTCGCGGCCCGCGGTTTCGGCTGAAACCACGGTTAGGCCGACCGCGGGTGTCTCGGTTTCGGCTGAAACCGAGCCCCCGGTTCTTCCTTCGGCCGAAAACATGCCTCCGATAGCCGAGGCCTCACAGAGCATGGCTGAATCTGCTACTGAATTTACTGCTACTGAAGCAGGCACCCAGGATTTGTCAGACACTATTCCTTTAGACATAACTACCCCTGCACGTGGGGCTGCTAGACCCCCTGCTTCTATGTCTATCAAGGCTTTTGCCAGGGCTAAAGCAGCTAAATCTTCTAAGGCCTTACCTGCTAAAACTCCTACCCATAGGCCTACCTCTAGTTCTCAAATACTCAGCCTGGCTGAGGATCTCATTTCTTTGATCAGGGGATCCCAACCTCACCCAGACAGGGCCTCTCAGCCCCCTCCAGACAAGAGGTCTAGGACTGAACCCCCGGAACCTGTCTCTACAGATTATTCCTCGGATGACTCAGACAATACAGACCCTCACGAAGGCCCATATTCTCCTTATGAGGATTCTGATGCAGAAGACTCCATTCCTTCTGCTTCTCCTCCTGAAGAATTTTCCTTTGGGGAAACCTTGCATGCTATGAGGGAACACTTCCAATGGCAGGGCCAGGATTTTTCAGATTCAAGGAAAAGGCTAAGGACCTTTTTACATTTACCACAGCATAGGCCTTTAGCCATTCCGCCAGTACTAACAGTTGTTGATGATGCATATAATGATGCCTGTACTGCACCTGATTCTCTTCCTCCGGCCCCTGCCAAGCCAGACAGATATTACAGGGTCCCGGACACACATTACCATTTGTATAAGGCTCCTGTTGCAGACCCTGAAACCATTTCACAGGGCCCTAAAGGTGTGGCAGCTGCCTCTGCCAAAAACCCTCTTCCCTCTGAAAGGGAATCTAGAGCATTAGAGAGATGGGGTAAAAAGGTTTATACTTCTGCTACTCTTTCGGCCAAGGCCCTGAACTGTCAATTTCACATGATTCAGTACCAGGAATTTTTGTTAGACCAGCTAAATAAAAAACTGTCTTCTCCTGAACCTTTAGACCACAAGTCTCTTCAGGATTTGGTACATAACTCTCAGCAGGTCAGTAACCATTTCTTAAAATGTGGCTATGATACACTGGAGGCTTCCTTTAGATCAGCTATGACTGGAACAGTGATTCGAAGGCATGCCTGGTTAAAAGAACAATCCTTACCAGACCATGTTAAATCAAAACTCCTAGATGCTCCCATGGAGAAAAAAAGTTTGTTCGGCTCCCCTGCACAGGAGGTTCTAAAGAAGGTGGAAGAAAAAGCAAAATCTGTCCACACAGTCAAGGATTTCTTACAGGTCCAACCTCCGAGGTTTAGCAGAAATTGGCCTTCGAAGAATTGGTCCTTTCCAGACAATCCCAGAGCGCAGAGAGGCAGAAATAGACGCCCCAGAGGCAGAGGTCAATCTAGGGGTGCCTACAGGGGACGTCAGTGGCAACCTACCAACCAGAGAGGTACTGCCACAGATTCAACTACAACCACTTCCACAGGGCAGACGCAATGACTTGGCTCTAGTTCCGCCTACCAAGGAACAACTGGAAGCACCCTTGGGCGGAAAGCTAGCCTTATTTTCCGACAACTGGCATTACATTACAGGAGACAAATGGACTTTACAAACAATACACAAGGGCTACAGGTTTCACTTCCACACTCTACCAAAAAAGAGAGGAATGCTAAACCTACCACCAAGCCAAAAAACAGACGCTCTAAGACAAATCAACAACTTACTCAGGATGAGAGCTATAGAAGAGGTACCACCTATAGAACAAGGCCAAGGATTTTACTCCAGGCTTTTCCTTGTACCAAGAAAAGAAAATCAATGGAGACCTATTCTAGACTTGTCCGCACTGAACACATACCTCATTGTTCCAAAATTCAAAATGCTGACCCTCCAGCAGCTTCTTCCCATGCTGGGCAAGGAGTCTTGGCTGGTGACTCTAGATCTCAAGGAGGCATACCTGCACGTCCCTATATGACCAGATTGCAGAAGACACCTCAGATTTCTTGCAGGATCAGAGCATTATCAATTCTCAGCATTGCCTTTTGGCTTGTCTACTGCGCCCAGAGTATTCACGAAATGCCTGGCATCAGTAATTGCTCATTGCAGGCTTAAGGGAATTCAAATTTACCCATACCTGGACGACTGCCTAATACAAGCGGACAACAAGGCAAAATTAACAAAAGATTTGGAAAATGTCATACAACTGTTGCAAGCCTTGGGATACACAGTCAACATGCAAAAGTCAAGACTTGTACCATCCCAAAGGATAACATTCTTGGGTGCAGAACTGGATACATCAACTCAAATGGCTTTTCTCACAGAAGAAAAACAAAAGCAACTACCAGCCTACTTCATGACATTAACAACACAAACTCGGCTTACTGCAAGGAAAGTCCTGCAAGCCCTGGGCTACATGGCATCCTGCATAATATTGGTTCCACATGCCAGGCTGCATATGAGAAAGCTACAATGGTACCTAAGGAATGTATGGTCTCAACACAAGCACAGTCTAGAAGCCCAGATTCCAATAATTCCATGCCTGAAGCAAGAATTCCTGTGGTGGGCTCAGGCCTGTCAGTTGAACAGAGGCTTGCCTTTCCACAAACCTCATCCAAGCCAGACCATCACCACGGACGCCTCAGACCTAGGATGGGGGGCACACATGGTGGACAAGTGTATTCAAGGCCTATGGACCCAAAACCAGCTGAATCTACACATAAATCTAAAGGAGATGCTGGCTGTGAAACATGCGATCCAGGCATTCAGACCACTCCTTCAACAGGGTCATCTGCTGATAAGGACCGACAATACCACAATCATGTGGTACATCAACAAACAGGGAGGTACACATTCATATCCTCTATGCCGGATGGCAATGGACCTGTGGAATGTGGCCCTGAATCTCAACATTCAACTTCAGGCCAAATTTGTACCAGGAAAAGAAAATTCTCTAGCAGACACTTTAAGCAGAACTACCACGGATGCTCACGAATGGATGCTGCATCCAGATATCTTCAAAGCCATAACAAAGAAATGGGGACTACCAGAGATAGACCTGTTCGCCTCCCCACACAACCACCAATTGAAGAAATTCTGCACAAGAGCATACCACCCACTTACTTGGAGGGTGGACTCCCTTTCCTTCAGCTGGAAAAACCTGAGAGCATATGCATTTCCACCTCTTCCATTGATGTACAAAGTTCTACTGAAGATCAGAGAGGATCAGCCAAGGGTAATCCTGATAGCTCTAGACTGGCCGAGGCAACATTGGTACCCGCTACTGAGAAGCATGTCTCGGACACACGCATGGCCTCTACCTCTATGTCCCTTACTTCTAACACAGGACAACTACAAGACCCTACATCCAAACTTGAAAACACTGCAGCTAGCTGCTTGGAATATTGCATAAAACAAAATAACCCAGGTTTATCCCAGAGGGTTAAGGACATTATCCTGGAGGCACGCAGACCCTCCACAAGGAAGACTTATTCAGCCAAGTGGAAAAGATACCTCATTTGGAGTGCAGCAAAGGGAGAAAATGTCTCATTGGCAAACATAGCACACATCCTGGAATATTTAGCAGAACTGTTCCACAATGGCCTGTCTTACTCCTCCATTAAGATTCATGCATCAGCAATTTCAGCAGAATACAACATGGATCCTCCTGTCTTCTCTCATCCTCTACTCAGGCAGTTCTTGAGAGGAATCAAAAATGTAAAACCTCCAAGGAAACCACCTTTACCTACATGGGATCTCAACTTTGTGCTGGAAAAGTTAACACTTCCCCCTTTTGAACCAGCAGCAACAGCAGAATTACAGTTCGTGTCTTGGAAAACTGCTTTCCTGCTAGCAATCACTTCAGCAAGAAGGGTATCTGAGTTACAGGCATTAATGGCAGTAGAACCCTTCCTTATCTTCCATCAGGACAGAGTCCCTCTGAGAACTAACCCTACCTTTATGCCAAAAGTGGTCTCCAGAGTATCATTGAACCAAGCGATTCATTTACCTACATTCTTCCCCAACCCACAGAACAGGGGGGAAAGACTGCTACATACCTTGGATGTGCACAGACAATTACGCTACTATCTGGACAGAACTAAGACCAGCAGAAAAACTGACCAGCTTCTGGTAGCATATGCAACAGGAATGCAAGGAAAAGCAATCTCAAAACAGACAATCTCAAAATGGATAGGAAATTGCATTCGATTTTGCTACTCTTTTCATGGAAAGACAACTCCAGAAAATATCAGACCTCATTCCACGAGAGCTACAGCCACCACTACAGCTTTCCTACGAGGAGTGGCTACCAAAGACATTTTAGAAGCTGCTACTTGGAGCTCCGTGCATACATTTGCCAAGCATTATAATCTTCCCTTATATTCTAGATCCCGAGCTGGTTTTGCAACTGCTGTTTTGCAAGGGATCTTAACTACACCATCTTTATCTTAGTGCCTCCTCCCCCAGTTTGGCTATGGTATTCTACCCATATGTTAGGACTGCAGATGCATCCTTGAAGGACATAGTACAGTTTTGTACCTACCATAAATGTAGATGTCCGATAGGTATGCATCTGCAGTCAGGATTACCCACCCTCCTTCCCCTCGGTGGTATTCCAAGGGTATTTACCCCTTTTAGCTAGCTGGTGGAATCTATTATGGTGTATTTGTTTGTATATATGTATATATATATATATATATATATATATATATATATATTTTTTTTTTTTTATTGTTTGCTCTCTACTGTTTGGAATTATTTGCATTTATCCAAATTTAGCCTTCCTAGAGGGCACCTGGCATCTTGGGCAAGAAACACTGAGGAAAATGGCGTCGGCTGATGCCTTTATACCCGATAAACAGCAGCTATGACGTCGGGTGAAGTGCGACATCAGCCGAGGCCAGACCCAGACTTTGGAATCCGGCCGACCGAGGGGCTGCCTGAGGCAGGACAACCCATATGTTAGGACTGCAGATGCATACCTATCGGACATCTACATTTATGGTAGGTACAAAACTGTACTTTCTCCATTTTGGTTCTTGGGTGGAATGCCTTCTGTGCATAGGTCTGCATGTTTTACCCAGGGTTTATGTAGGTTTTCTTCAAGTACTCAGTTCCCTCCAACATCCCAAAGACAATATGGTAGGTGGATTAGTGACACTGAGTTGCCCATTGATAGGTATGTTGTGTGTGCGAGAGAGAGGTAGAAGTAGAAGAAAGGTCAATCAATTTACTTTTGTTCCCTGCTGTTGTTAGGATTGCTGTAGGTGTTGGACTGAGACTGGACAACATCAGGTGAATGGATTTTTAAGCTAATAAGTTAATAAGCAACATTAGTGTTCAAGACTGGTGATCAACTAGGAACACTGATTCCTTCAGTTAAGGCTCGTACACTCTATAATCCATCCAGTTATCTAAAGATTTCTTAAAAGTTTTCACGTTATTGGCAAAGTGAATATTAATAGGGATGTTGTTCCATAAAGTGGCCATTATGTTTGTTGCATATGAATATTTTGTTTTAGTATTACATCATTGTGTCAGAAAATTTACATTACTGTGACATAATGATTTATCACAAGTAATATTTCCCTATTAAATATTACCTGCTAAACTGGTTCATGAAATACATTGTAGGCTAATGTTTGCTTCCCTTGTGTGTGTGTGTGTGTGTGTATGTGTATATATGTAAAACTTACAGAATAAAATTTTAGCTGTCTACATCTATTCTCATAATCCAAGTTCTTAACAAAGTCTGTTCTTTAGGTGAATTTTCTCTGAACTCCTTCCAGTATTCTTAATTGTCCGTGTGTATAAGAGCGAAAAAGCACTGTTGCACTCTAAAATCAGTCTTAAAGGATTTGGAAACAGTAGTTAGACGCACTTCATCTCTAGTTTCACAGTTGTACTGTAATCTTCAAATATTCATTTAGAAGGTATCGTGATTCCTAAATCTGTATATTGATCTATTTCCTTCAACAGAACATTTGTTAAGTACATGGAGATAACACAATAGTTTATTATTGAAATACATAATATTACATTTACCAATATTAAACTGTAATCTTGTTAATATTGACCAATCCAGCAGTTTTCATATACATATTCAGTGCTAAATATCACCATCTTCTTGCAATATAAAACCTATTTTGCAGTCATCCTCATGATTATATAACCACAAGTCTGTATTCTTCAGTATTGATGAAAAAACATATTGAGTATTACAGATCCTAAAATATTACCTTGGAGTACACCAGAATATACTGATATATATTTAAATAGTGTTTCTCTAAAATTTACACATTGTTCCCTGTTACACAGCCAATTCATAATGCTAAGTAACTATTAACTTTTAATTTTTATAAGACATTGTTTTATCACATTGAATAGCAAACTGTCAAAAGCCTTCAACAAACCCTGAAATATAATCCCATGAGGCAAACCCTTTTCCAAAGCTTCATTAACAATATCATAATAAGTTCATTAAGGTTGATCTACCTTTAATAAATCCATGTTGATCAATATCAGTAAGTGCAAGGTTTGTTCCAGATATGTAGAGTAATTCAGTTATGTCTTTCTCAAAACATTTACATAATATGGATGTTAAATCTGTCAGTTTATAATTTTCAGTTAAGTCTTTCCTTTTTTATAAATAAGAGTCCTATGTGACATTTTTCCATTGGACAGGTACTCAAACTTTAAATAAAGACTTATTAAGTTCTTTATACAGTATAGGTAATAATACTGTATTGATATTAATAAGTAATATACCTGGGATCATATCTGATCCCTATAAGGACATCTTTTTAATTTTGTCAGAGGCCTTTGAAATGAATTGCTCAGTAACTGTGGAACATGTCATGTCAGTTTACCAGTGATGATAGTCTTATCCATTAATTGCTCTGTCATTGTGATATGAATCAAAATACCTATTAAATTCATCAGGAATAACCAAGAGTCACTTATGGCAACATCATTTATTTTAAATGTACTAGGGATTTTTTAGAGATAATTATGAACTATCTTAATTTCATAATTTTTAAATTCTTTCATTTTAAGTTTTGTCTCTTTACATGAGTGATTATAAATTCTTTTATTGCTTTTAAATGGGTATTTCATGTATACTTTAAATTGTCTCTTCTTTCTTAGCATCCTACTCAGTCCTTTATTCCGTCATAAAGGGTGATTCCATTTATTTTTCTGCATGTGGGTGGTAGCTTAAACGCATGATAAACCTTTAAGTAAAACGTAGACATCAGAAAGTGGTTGTGATTCAGTAATGTATTGCCAGTCAAGACATTGCATATTAGTAATTAAACAACTGTGACCAGTATTATCAGAATTTTATTTTTTCTTGCTTTAACAAGTGCCAGTTGTAAACCTAAAATTGGATGTAATATCTTTATGGTCCGACTGCTCAAGGGGTATTATTGTCCTAACATATTGTAGTAAATGTCGATCATTAGTAATTACATAATCAAGCATCTTTTTTCCTCTGGTGTTATCAGTGACAAATTGAGTCATACATTTTTCCAATATGTCCATAAATTCATTTTCAAAATTAGTTTTATTGGTTAAATTGATCCTTGAAATATTAGGATAAAGTCATGTGATAATATAATGTTACCATACACCAATGGTTTATGTAACTCTTGAAGAAAATGTTGATGTGTATTTGTATCCGGGCTTGATGTACATATGATATTATAACATTCTATGTTTTACATTATTACTTTCACCATCTGTTATCTGGACAGCAAAGTATTCTATCTCAGAAATTTGCATAACCTGGAAACATGAAATAGAAGTATGAATCCACAGTGTAACTCCTCCACCATTACATTTTTCCCATAAACATTCATATTTATTATAATCCTTAAGTAGGAAGTGAGCAGTATTCCAGGACTCAACTGTTGCTATAATATGGTAATTTTATTCCTAGATCAGTGTGGAAAGCTCACTAAATTTCTTACTCAAACTATAGATGTTTCAATAACAACACTTCAGAATGTTATCAGATTTCTTGATTCATCTTGGCGAAGACTGTCTGCTGTGTTCTGTAAAAATGTTTTAAGTAATCATCTATTTTGTTATACGTAAAATATGTACCATATTTATTCAAATGCAATTTGTCCAATCACATACACATTCTTCCCAAAATTTAACTCAACTTGATGTACCATAGAGATTTGTTTCAGCCAATTATTAACAGGTGTGCCTTACAAAACATGTAATCAAAAAAGACATTGAGGGTAGGATGTCACAAAATGAAAACTTTAATCTTGTAAGTTTCTAGATATTCACTGATATCCAATATAATATTTTTCATTTAATTCAGAGTTGTGCATTTACGGTCATTTACACCAACATGAATTATAAGTACTTTATATTTGGATTGTGCAGTAAACAGTTTTTCCACTATTTCCTTAACATTTGCCAATTTTGAACCAGACAATCCTGATACCATAATTGTGTTTTTATCAAGTTTACATAGCTGAGTATCAACATATTTTAACATACAATCACCCAATATCAAAACTTCATCTCTAGTATGATGTGAGAATTTCAATCTGTTAGTTAACTTCTCATGTCTTTTGTTGACCTGTCGTTATTACATAGGAGCTCATCCCCACCCAATTTGGTAATATTGTGTGTGTCATCCTCACTGCATTAGATAGGTGAAATATTTCCTGATTGGGGATTCTTGGCAAAATCAAAGATGATTCAGATAAAATGTCTTCCCCAAATAAGTCTCTTTCCATTCCTTAGTGTAACATTCTTGTTTAACAGATTTCTTGAGTCAATCATTTGATCACTTTGTTCAATGCACTGATGTAACTTGTTTGTAAGATTGGATGCTATTTCTTCCTCATAAAGTTGAGTGTAGTTATTTTTATCACAATCCGCTATTCTGACCTCATTCTTATGATCTTCTCATTGTCAGTATATTTAAGTATTAATATCTCTGAATATAAACACATTTGCTTATTACTCTAAAAATCGTTAATATGTGATTCATGCATTTGTAATCCATGTTTTGATCTCATCAACAACAAGATTAGCCTAATTTGTAGCACAATCTATTAAATGTTGACAAGTAACATCAGTTCCACTTTCTTTTGAATATGTTTTACTAGTAATTGGTCTGATGTTGTCAATTTCCATTCTGTCCTCAACTCTTGGGTTCAGATCTGATCCTCAGTTCCGACTCGGCCATTGCTAAAGCTTGTGGGTAACCAAAAAGTTCTCGCTTCTCTCTTACCCATAATGCACTAACCCCTAACATACCCCAGGTCTCGTTTGCTGCTTTAAACAAAAGTATGTGGTCAGCCATAGCTGTTAAGCCTCAGCGTTTTTTCAGATAAGCTAGCTTTTCTCTTTGTGTGTGTGTGTATATATATATATATATATATATATATATATATATATATATATATGTGTGTGTGTGTGTATTTTTTTTTTCTTTGCTTTGTCTTCTAAATTTTTCTACTTTACTGTTTTTCCCCTTACCCTTGTACTCATTGTAGTTCTTTAAATACAATCATTGGTATCTATTCCTTACTGGTTCTTACACAATAGTGTATTTCAAGTTACCATTGTTGGTAATAAATTTCCTTTCCTTCTTTCTATGAAAAAAACTCTGTTTTCTGGTTTATATATTTTGTTGTAAGAATGGCTGAGAAGGGCACTTTGACTTTAAGAAGTGTAGGCACAAGTTGCCTGTTTCAGACACCCACAATTTGTGTTTATTGTTTAAGTCCGCAGCATGTACAGGAAGTCTGTTCAGTCTGCCACAACTTTAATCCCTGCGCGTTAGTGGACAGGAAGAATAAATTAATATTGAAAGGCTTGCTGCCTTCCTTCGGAGAAACAATTTCAGGGGCTCAGTTCCCAAGCTTAAAGCCAAGGAGTTGAAATCTGATGTTCCTTCTACTTCCTCAATTCCATCCTTGGAGATGTCTGGGAAGAGGACGAAGTCTGATTTGAGGAGGTGTCAAACCTCTTCCCCCTTGGATCTGTAGAAACAGGCTTTTGGATCCAACATCCTTGGAGCCAACCAAAAAATATATCTGAAGTAGGAGATTCATTTGTCTGCAACCTGTGGGTTATGGATCCGATATCGGATCCGAACCGGCATGGTTTACCAGCTATGGATCCAAGCTCTCAGCTCCTCCCCTCACCCATAATGCCCTGCTCTACCCTCATGACCCCAGATCTCGTTTGCCGCGCATGGTGACCAGATTGTTTTTTCCAGCTCTCCAGCTAAGTGTTATATTCAGTGTTTAAATTGTAAAATTTAAAAATTTTTTGGTTAATTTGTGTGAAAGTGTAGGTTTCCCTCTTGTATTATTACTTTTTTTAGAGTTTAATCTTAAATTTATATCCCTCCCCTCGCTGGTAGCGTAGTGTGTGTGTTGGGCCTGTGAGTGATTTTTGTTTTAGTTACTTTTCCTTAGTTATAGTAACTTTTATTTGTTAGCTTGGGATGTCTGAGCAGCCCAAGGCTATTTTCTCTAAATGCTCCGAGTGTGGCCATAAGCTTTCCCCAGCTGATGGCCACACTCGGTGTGTTAGATGCCTGGGGGTTGAACACCTTACATCTGGATGTTCCATTTGTGCAGGGTTCAACCCCAGGGCATTGAAGGAGCGGAGGTCCAAGCTTGTTTTGGCGGGCCTTTTGCCGCCGGACTCGGCTCCAACCTCCGCTCCTTCGGGGGTAACCGTCTCCACGGTTATTCCCTCTCCGGCCCCCCCTCCTCCTCCTGGGACTCAACCTCCCGCTTCTGGTTCGGAGGAGAGGGATGCTAGAAAAAGGGACCGGAGGGAGAAGCACCATAAGCGGCGGGCCGAGACCTCTGTTTCGGCCCCGCCAGCCAAGCGGGCTTCTCCCCCGGCTCCCTTGTCGGCTGGATCTCCTCCTCCTCGGCTCCGGTCTCCAGTGTGTTTTTCACCGGGACCTGAGGAGGAGGAGACCCGATCTCCGTCGAGGCTATCGAGGAGGCACTCAAGGCCTACCTTGGTAGCCTCGTCGAGATCAACGTACAGCCTATCGGATGCTGATCTGGACCGGATGATAAGAAGGTTCATCCAGGCCCAGATGCAGATGGGAGTGCTCTTGCCCCAGGGAGCTCGACCCCCTTTTTCAAGCCAATTGCTCCTTCTCCGACCCGCTACCCGGGTTCGGAGCAGTTGGAGCCGAGCAGCTTCGGAGCCGGGGGTGGGTCGGCGCCGATAGTACTTGGTACTTCGGATCCGACCCTGCCCTCGAGTGCATCGGATCCGACCTCTCGGAGCCTGGATCCGAGCCTCGGATCCGGGGGGATCAGTGCTCCTTCGGCGCCGTCTGTGTCAGAGCGCACTGTCCCTTCGGATCCGAGCGCTTCGGCGCCGGCTCCGATCCACTCTTCGGATCCGAGGGGGAGCCGATTGTCGGATCCTTTGGTCGAGGTCGGCTCCCCTTCGGCCTTTGATGTAGTGGAGAGGGCCCTGTTGAGGGTCTCCGGACCCCCGGCACTTGTTTCGGCTCCGTCCCGCGCTCCCTCTGCACTGGGTCAGGCTTCCACCATCCGGCCCTTGGGACAGCCCGCTTCTGTGCCCCAAGCTGTTCTCCTGGAACAGGTTGCTGCTTGCGAGGAGTCCTCTGACAGCCCCCCAGAGGATGTTCTTCGCAATCATACGTGCAAAAGTAGGCACATTGACTCCCCCGAGTCTCTCACGGAAGACATGGATTTGGAGGAAGGGGAAGGCTCCCCACGGTCACCCCCCGAGGATGTCTCATTTGGAGACATCATGGAAATGCTCCGCATAAGGGGGGGTGGTCTGCCCCCAAGTCTTCCTCGGACGAGTCCGTGTTCTTGGAGGCATTTGAAGCGGGCCCGTCTACCTCTTGGGTGTCCCCTCCTGCCGACCCCCTCGTGGACCTCATTACCACCAGGGCGTGGAAGGAACCGGACACCGTGGAGCCAATCCCTAAGAGGCCCGACAGGATCCTCAGCCTACCGTCTGACCGTGCCCATTGGAGTAAGGGGCCTCCGGTAGATGCCATGTTGACGGCGGCGGCCACCAAGAGGGAACTTGCTCAGGAGAGTCCCTCAGTCCATCCCCCGAGCAAGGAGTCTCGGATGATGGACCGCTTGGGGAAGCGGATGTTTAGTTCAGCGACCTTCTCGGTAAGGGCGCTGAACTACCTGGCACACGTTATTAGGATGCAGCGCGATCTCATTAAAGAATACGCTGCATCTCCCCCAGAGTCCATGTCGGAGGAGGACAAAGTGCTGCACTCCACCCGCATGGCCACTCTTAGATCAGTTACCAATACCTCTATGCGGCTACTCTCCCATGCTACGGAAGGTGCCGCTAGAGCCGCAGGGGCAGGTCTAGTCACTAGACGTCAGGCCTGGCTCCGTCATTGCGATTTCTCAGAGCCCTTCAAAGCGTCATTTGCGAATGCCCCCTTTGATGGTTCTGCCCTCTTTGGCAAAACCGTTCGCGACACTTTGACCCAGAGCGAGAAGGACGGGAAGACGCTGTCTGCCGTCGGAATCCGCTTCTCTGCACCCCAGAGGCCCTATTCTAGGAACCAAAAGGGTCAGAAGAAGATGTGGTTCCGGAAGTCGCAGCAATCCCAGCCTGCTCCGGACAACCAGTCCTTCCGTGGCAGAGGAGGACAGGGAGGATGCCGCCCTAGAGGCAGAGGGGCTCCCAGGAACTTCGGGTCCAGAGAACCCTTCTCTGAACGGCCCGCATAGCAACCCTGAGGGGTTGCCCGGCTGCTCCACTCTGGAGGCAGTCGGGGGACATTTTTCGGGGCACCTAGCGGCATGGGAGTCCATAACATCAGACCGCTGGGTTCTCCAGATCATATCCAGAGGATACCGCATCCCTTTTCGTCACTTACCAAAATTGAAGTCCCTCCCAGACGTTCCACCCGGTCAACGGGAGGCTGCTTTGGCAGAAATTGGCCATCTGCTAAAGAAAAGAGCCATCCAGCCCGTCCCCCCAGACCAGATCGGATCAGGGCTCTACTCCAGGTTCTTTTTAGTGCCAAAAAAGACGGGGGATCTAAGACCAATTTTAGACCTTTCTCTCTTGAACCTGGCAGTTCCCAAGGAAAAATTCCGAATGGTCACTCTGCAATCTATTCTCCCCCTTCTGGGAGAAAATCACTGGATGTGTTCCATAGACCTCAAAGATGCATACTACCACATCCTAATGGACAGGCGCTCCAGGAGGTTCCTCCGCTTCCGGCTGGGAGCCAGTCACTACCAGTTCCGGGTCCTTCCCTTTGGTCTCACCACAGCCCCCAGGGTGTTCAACAAAGTATTAGCAGTGGTAGCGGCCCACCTGAGGCTTCAGGGGGTGCAGGTCTTCCCCTACCTGGACGACTGGCTCCTTACCGCCCCAACAAGGCATCTACTACTATTGGCGCGAGACTCCTTTCTCCATCTTGCTCCCAATCTGGGCATTACTATAAATACAAAGAAATCCAACCTGGCGCCCACACAGCTCTTAGATTTTATAGGGGCCAGGTTAGACACAAGGAGTTTAAAAGCCTTCCTCACTGCGGACAGAGTTCAAAATCTGCAGCTCCAGGTGCGGGCCATTCTCCACTCAACTTCTGTTCCGGCAGAGTTGGTCCTGAGGGCTCTAGGGTCCATGGCGTCGGCTATAGCACTTCTTCCTCTCGCCAGGCTCAATATGCGCATCCTCCAGTGGACTCTCTTAGTACAGTGGTCATACCTTGCTCTTCCTATGCATCATCCCATTGTGATCAGCAAGGCTTGCAAGCGGTCCCTCCTGTGGTGGCTTCACTTCCCAGATCTCCACGGGGGCCGCCCATTTTGTGCTTCTCCCCCTCTCGCCACGGTGACCACGGACGCCTCCCGCCTCGGGTGGGGGGGGGCATTTTGCGGGTCGGACCGTCCAAGGCACGTGGAACAATTCAGAGACCTTACTGCATATCAACGTTCTAGAGATGAGAGCAGTGCTCTTAGCGTTGCTAGCACTTCAGGACTTTCTTCCCTTGGGAACAATTGCGATTCAATCGGACAACATGTCAGTTGTCTGGTATATCAACAAGCAAGGGGGAACAAGGTCTTACCCTCTTTGTCGAGAAGCCATGAGAGTTTGGGAATGGGCAATCTCCACCAACCGCTTTCTAATAGCAACGCACATTCCGGGTCGGTCCAACATCCTGGCGGACAAGCTCAGTCGCACCATTCTGACCCCTTACGAGTGGTCTCTCAATTTTCAAGTAGCGGAACGTATATTCGCACGGTGGGGAACTCCTTCATGCGATCTTTTTGCCTCTCCCTCAAACACCAAGTGCGACAGTTTTTTCGCTCTGATACCTCCTCCAGGAGGTTCCCCAAGAGGCGCTCTGGTGCATGCTTGGCCACCCGGTCTTCTGTATGCTTATCCACCCTTGCCTCTGATGCTCCAAGTTCTTCAGAAAGCCTCTTGGGTGGGTTGCAGAATGATTCTCATTGCTCCGTTTTGGCCTCGGCAGATCTGGTTCCCCTTCCTAAGGTCTCACTCGGTGAATCCTCCTTGGATTCTAGATCCCATTCTGGATCTGATATCTCATCCATCCTGCCTATCTCCTCCGAACCTGGACAACCTGAAGCTGACCGCTTGGCTGCTCCAGTTCCACTCTTGATCAGGACTCCCGGTATTTCGTCCCCTGTTAAGGCGATCCTGGTGGCAGCTCATAAACCGTCCACTAGGAAAGTCTACCGCAGCAAGTGGAAACGGTTTTCTTTGTGGGCGGAGCCGCAAGGCCTGAATCCCTTCACAGTTCCTCTCCCTTTAGTGCTTGATTTCTTAACCACTCTTTTTAACGATGGTGCCAGCAGTTCCACAGTCAAAGTACAACTTGCGGCAATTTCACATTATCACATTGGTCATGACTCTACTCCACTCATGTCAGCCAAGTTGTGTAAAATTTTCCTTAAAGGTACTTTCCTTCTCAGGCCCCCTGTAAAACAAGCGGTTCCTCCCTGGGACCTTTCCTTAGTTCTCCAGGCCTTGACCCCCCCCCCCCTTCGAACCAGCGGCTACGGTAGATCTCAAATTCTTGTCTTTCAAGACTGCCTTTTTAGTAGCCATTACATCGGCCAAGAGAGTTTCAGAGCTCCAAGCATTATCAGCTAAACCTCCTTACTTGGTCTTTCATCCGGATCGTGTTTACCTCAGGACCAACCCGTCCTTTCTTCCTAAAGTAGCTTCTGAAGCAAACATTAATCAATCCATTAACCTCCCTGTTTTCTTTCCTAAATATGAAAACAAAGGTGAATACAAGCTTCACTCCTTAGATGTTCAAAGGCAACTTAGATTTTATCTAAACAGGACGGCTGGTCATAGGCAATCCGACCAGTTGTTCATTTCCTTTGCTAAATTTAATTTGGGCAAGCCAATTTCTAAAGTCTCTCTGTCTCGCTGGATTTCACAATGTATCTTATTGGCTTATCAAGCTTCAGCAAGGCCCGCACCGGAAGGTGTACACGCCCATTCAACCCGGTCAGTATCTACCTCGGCAGCCTTTAAGGCTAGGATTCCTCTAGATGATATTTGTGCAGCAGCCACGTGGGCTTCATCTCATACTTTTATTTCCCACTACAAGTTGGATCTTGCATCTAGGGGTAGAGCATCCTTTGGCTCCGCGGTGCTCCGGAATATCCTTCCATGATGGCCCAAGATTCAGGTAGCTGGGGACTCTGTCCCACAGGTTGCAGACAAATGAATCTCCTACTTCAGATTTAGAAGTTATGTACTCACCATAACGTTCCATCTGAGTAGGTGTATTCATTTGTCTGCAACCATCCCGCCTCCTATCCCCTGGCCTTTCAGTTTCCTGCATATTATGTGTTACCCTTTTCAGGGTGTTCTTGCTGTTGGCAAACTCGATCTGAGGTCATGAGGGTAGAGCAGGGCATTATGGGTGAGGGGAGGAGCTGAGAGCTTGGATCCATAGCTGGTAAACCATGCCGGTTCGGATCCGATATCGGATCCATAACCCACAGGTTGCAGACAAATGAATACACCTACTCAGATGGAACGTTATGGTGAGTACATAACTTCTAATTTAAGCTGAGTCGGATTCTGTTCTTATGCCTAGGACCAGTTTTTCTCCCTCTGTGAATCCAGTTCTTTCCAGGGTCCCACCTCCCTTTTTAGAAAGGGGCCATGTTAAATCACCTTCCCTGGCCTCGTCTTGATCCGCCAGAAGTTGGGCTGAAGAAGATGTGGATAGGGTAATGAGGACGTTTCTCTCAGTGCAGAGCCAGATGGGTGTGTTACCGGCTCCAAACACTTCGGGTCAGGAAACCCATCCTTCGACCACACCACCACTTCAGACTCCTTCTCTGATCCCTTTGGTTGCTACAGACTCCTTGGATCCAAGTCTTCTGGGTCTGTCTGGCTTGGGTCCGAATATGATCATATCTTCGCATCCGAAGCTAACTCTGAGGGCCATGGCTCCAACATCTTCAGATCCAGAGGACTCTCAGAGCTGAAGCTTCCTTGTTTGATCTGAGGTGCTGGGATTGACTCTGAAGGTCTCAGAACAGTCTGCACTCCGTGGTGCTTCAGCTTTGAACAGCTCATCTCTGGCTTCCTCCTTGGGGAGATTGCTTTCGTGGTGGGAGGAGACTACGTTCCAGAGGTCTGTCTTCTCAGCGCCAAGTTCTTCTCTTTCCCTGGGGTGGTCTGCCTTCGAGGTTGTGAAGAGGGTGTTTTCTGCTCCAGAAGAATTAATGGTCCCAACCCCTTCGTATTTTCACTCCAGCACCCAGATGTCTCTGCACTTGGATCATCGTCATTCCAGTCCCCAGGGACAGCCAGCTCGAGACCTCCAATCTACCCAGCAGGGTCTTATAATCTCTCCTGATACTTCCCCGGAACACCCCACCAAGGAAGTCCCTAAGAAGAGAAAGTGCAAAAGGAGGCATTTGAACTCTCCACAAGAGTCCGATACTGAGGATATGGATTCGATGAGGGGGAAGGGTCCCCACGATCACCTCCAGAAGACATTTAATTTGGTATATCCTTGAGATCCTAAAACAGAGAGGTTGTTGGATCCCCAGCAACCCTTCACCTGAGGTGTTGGTATTTCTGGAGGCCTCTGAAGCTAGCCTATCTACTTTTGGGGTACTCCAGCCACTCCAGCTCATTGATTTGGTCTCTCAGCGAGCATGAAGGAGACTGACGCAGTGGAACCATTTCCCAAAAGGCCAGATAGGATTCTAGCTCATCTGCAGGAAAATAATTTTTTTTTAAATAAGAAACACGTGTATTAAACCACCACGTATGACATAGGCAATCATACATCTATACAAATGAAAACAACCCACACAGACACAATCCCAGTAGCAAGCTGTGGGAAAGAATTTTGGGCTAAAGGGATGCCAGTGGATATCATGGTCGTGGCGGCGGCCACTAAGAAGGCACTTGCTGAACAGAGTTCCTCTGTTCATCCCCCTAGCAGGGAGTCTAAGGCGATGGACAGATTTGGAAACATGTCTATCCTTCAGCAACATTTGCTGTTAGGTCACTGATCTGTTTGGCACATTTTATTAGGTTGATAAGGGATTTGATCAAAGAAATTTCAACTTCCCTTTCAGGGACTGTTTCTGCTGAGGCCCGTTCATCTTTAGCTTCTCAGATGGTTACCCTCCAATCTATCTCAAATTCATCCATGAGGCTTATTTTGCATGCAACTGAAAGCACCTCAAGAGCAGCGGGTTCAGGCATATCTATTAGGAGGCATGCCAGGATGCACTTAGGTGATTTTGTGGAGTGCTTCAAGTCTTTGTTTGTTAGTGCTCCTTTTGATGGCACATCTTTATATTGCCCCAAAGTGAAGGACACATTATCCATGTGTGAGATGGATGGAAGGACCCGCTCTGCAGTTGGCATATGTTTTTGAACCCATCAAAGATCTTTTTCTAAGAATCAGTGAGGTGGTTGGAAGATGTCATTCAGGAAGTCTGTGGGTTCTTTCCAGGGCATATGTGGAGAAAGTTTCTCTAGGTGCGAGGGTAGAGCTCTAATGGTCAACGCCACCTTTCTGGCATAGGAGGCCTGCAAAACCAGGGGTCTAGATATTTTTTCTCTGACTGATCCTATCAGCTCTTCTGAAAGAAAGCCCAATTGTCCACATCTGGAGGCATTTGGGGGTTGGCTATCCCTGCATCAGAGAGCTTGACTAGACATAAAAGATGCTTGGGTGCAGAGAATTATTTCCAGAAGTTATATAATACCCTTTTCCCTTCCACCCCCAACTCCACAAAAATCTCCTGACGTTCCACCCAGTCAGAGGAAAGCTGCTAAAAAAAAGTCACCCAAGAGATCCCACCAGACCGGTTAGAATCTGGAATGTACTCAAGATTCTTTTTACTGCCAAAGAAAACAGGGGACTGGAGACCAATTTTGGATCTCAGCAACTTGAACAAGTCAATTCGACACACAAAATTTCAGATAATCACAGTTCAGTCCATTCTCCCTTTTCTGGGTAAGAACAACTGGATGTATTCACTAGACCTTCATGATGTATACTATCACATAAAAATGAACAGACAATCCAGAAGGCATTTGCGCTTCTGGCTGGGAGCCGGTCATTACCAGTTCAGAACTCTGCCCTTTGGCCCAGCCCCCAGGGTGTTTACCAAATGTATGTCAGTGGTAGAGGCTCAATTGAGACTGCAAGAATTCCAAGTTTTTCCATATGAATACAACTGGCTCATTACTGCCACAGCCAGGCGTCTGTTAATAAGGACAAGAAATTAGGTACTCCAGATTTTTTTCTAATCTGGGGATTACCATAATTCACAAGTCTCACCTACAACCAACTCAAAACATGGAATTCATAGGAGTTTTCAAAACAAAATCAGTGACAGCTTCTCTTCTTCCCTCAAGAGTACAGACTATCAGATTGCAGGTCAGGAAAATAATTTGCAGTACCAAAATTTCAGTACGCTTGATCCTTCAAGCTCTAGGGTCAGTGTCAGCAGCAATAACCCTAGTACGTCTAGCCAGATTTCATAAGAGAATTCTTCAGTGGATGTTATCAACACTGTAGTCTATTCTTTATCAGCCCCATGTCAGCACAAATAAGTATCACTCTGGCATGCAAGAGGGATCTCATGTGGTGGATTCACTCAGATCAGGTTCTACAAGGCCATCCATTCCTTCTTCAGCCCAAGGCCGTAGTGACCATGGATGTTTCCCAGTTGGGGGTGGACACTTTCTGGAGGAAACAGTCCAAGGCACTTGATCCCCCAAAGAGGTCAGCTTGCATATCAGTGTTCTAGAGATGAGAGCAATGCTTTTAGCATTGCAGGTCTTCCAGGATGCTCTCGCTTCAGGGATGATTGCAATTCAAATGGACAATATCTCAGTAGTTTGGTACATCAACAAACAAGGAGGGACAAAATCATACCCTTTATGTTGAGAAGCACTCAAGAGTTTGGCAATGGGCGAGCTCATCCATCCTCTTTCTCAATAGTGATGCACATTCAGCATTCCGGGAAGGTCCACTGTGATAGCATACAAATTGAGCAGGTCCATTCTTTTACCTCACAAGTGGTCCCTCAACAGGAAACTGGCAGGAATTATTTTCGTTGATGAGACCAGCCTTGCTGCAATCTTTTTACTTCTCCCCTAAACAATAAATGCAACAGCTACTTTGCCCTAATCCCCCCACACAGGGAATCACCGAGTGATGCTTTACTTCAAGATTGGCCTCCTGGTCTGCTTTATGCTTATCCACCAGTTCCATTAATTCCAAAATTTCTACAGAAAGCTGTTAGGTTGAAGAGCAAAGTCATGATCATTGCACCTTACTAGCCTCAACAGATTTGATTCCCCTTTCTGTGGCCTCTTCTACTTTACAAACCTCAGATTCTGGATCCAATTCCAGACCTTCTGTCTTACCCGACAGACATGATTCACCCAGACATCTCAAATCTCAAACTTTATAGCCTGGTTTCTCCAGTTCTGTTAATGGCCAGACAACCTATGCTCTCTTAACCTGTCCACCATATCCTTTTATCTTCCATAAACCCTTGACACGAAAACTTTATTCAAGTAAATGGAAAAGATTTGTTTACTAGGCATAACAAAATCATGTTGATCCTTTCTCCGCTCCAGTACATGACATACTTGAATTTTTAGCTTTACTTTTCAAAGAAGTGAGCTGCTCCCCCAGTAAGGTTCAGTTAGCAGCGATGTCTGATTTTCATACTGGATTTGAAGGTTTTTTCAGTAGCCTGTGTTAAATTGTGCAGATCATTCTTGTGAGGCACTCATTTTTTGAGACTACTGTTTAAAGACCTTATTCCACCATGGGGTCTGAATTGGGACTGCAAGTTTTAATACATTCTCCTTTGAACCAGCAGTGAAATGTGACCTTAAGTTTCTTGCTTGGAAAACAATCTTTTTAGTAGCCTTTACCTCAACTAGAAGAGTTTCAGAAATTCGTGCTTTGTCTTTAAGAAAACCTCTCTACTTGATTTTTCATAAAGATGGAGTTACATTACGAACCAATGCATCCTTTCTTCCCAAGGTGATGTCAGAATCTAATATCAATCAGTATATTAATTTACTAGTATTCTTTCCTAAATTTGCAAACAAAGGTGAGTATATGTTGCATTTATTGGATGTTCACAGACCATTTTGATTTTATCTACATACGACAGAAGATATTAGAAAGACAGACCAATTGTTTGTTTCTTTTACAGATTTGAAATTGGGTAAATCGGTCATAAAATTAACTTTAGCCAGATGGCAGGATGACAGTATTTCATTTATGTATAACAGATTGGGTCTTACCTTAATTAAACCTGTAAGAGCCCATTCAGTTAGGTCCATGGCAACTTCTTCAGTGTTTCTATCCAGGTTTTCCATGGACAACATTTCTGCAGCAGAAACTTGGGCAAGTCCTCATACCTTTATCACTCATTACAAATTAGATCTGGCTTTGAGGGGTAGAGCATCATTTGGTTCTACTGTGCTCAGAAATATCCTTCCTTCAAGTGCTCAGAAATATCCTTCCTTCAAGTCCACCTGGGGTTTGAGGTAGCTGGGGATTTTATTTCAAAAGCTGAGAATAGAATGAAAATTGACAGCATTGGATAAAGAAGTTATGTACTTGCCATAACGTTCCATCTGTGTTGTCAATTTTCACCCACCATCCTCCATCCTTTGTTTTTACAAACGTCTGGAGGAATGAGATATTTAAGACACCACTCCCCTTTTCATTGAGCTCCTGATATGGTTTCCTCTGCAGAACACATACATTTTAAGTATCTCTTTATAGAAGCATGTCAACGGATACGTTTCTCGTAAAATCAGCAAACAAGATCTGAGGTATGTTAGGGTTGGTGCATTATGGGTAAGGGAGAAGCTCAAGAGCTTTTTTATTACCACAAGCTTTAGTAATGGACGAGTTGGATTAGATCTGAATCTTAACAGTTGAGGAAGAATGAAAATGGGCAACACAGATGGAACGTTATTGTTAGTACATAACTTCTTTTTTTCAGTGATAAGCAATTAACTTTAATTGTCCATAGTTACAATATTATCTTCCTTGCCAGTTACTTCCCTAGCTGGTATAGGAATAGGATTATAGGAGGTTACTAGGCTAATGACCCTGGGGCCCTTACAAGCCTAGCCAAGAGTTTATCCCCAAAAAGAAACCTCAGTCAGCACCTGTGTCACCCTTGTCAGTGAGGGACAAAGGTGGAACCCCTGGGACAAATTTGCGGTTTCCCATCCACTCATCAAGGTTGTGCTTGAAGAGGGTCAGCGAGGTGCTCTGTTTGACATGTATGGGAATTCTATTCCAGAGACGGGCAGCCTCTGGGAGACAAACCTGTCTTTCCAGCAGGTTTTGTTGATGTCTCATATTAGATTCAGGCCTTTCAAGTGAGTAATGCGTGGAGTTCTACTTATGGATATGGAGCATATCTAGGAGGGCAAGGTCGGAGATTGCCTTATAGGCGAGACACAGATCACCCCTGAGCAATCTGTACGATACCAAATAGAGTGATAGTGAGTTGAGCCTGTCCACATAGGACAGGTGCTGGAGGCCATGGATTCTCTTTGTGAGGTTTTTCAGTGGCCTTTCCAGTTGGTGCAGATGTTTGGAGAGGTACATACCAAACTGGGCATTATACTCAATTATTGGTCTAATGAGGGAGGAGTAGAGAGAGGCAGTAACCTCCTTTTTTTCTGGATGCAATCCCTTACTGTATGTCTTTATATGTTTATCTCTTTTCTTTTATGTCCTAATTTTGGTAGCTGTACCAGGACAAGAGTTCATTATACTGTCTGTTTTCATTATCGTAGTAGGTATTGGTGTAATTCTACGGACTTATCCCTTACCATACAAATTTTCATCCGTCAGTCTTTTGTAAATTCCGCTATGGATGTAAAAGGTTTGCCGTAGTGACATTGGCAGATCACATCGCTCACAATTGTTTTGCTGTCAAGTAATTTAGTCATCATCTGTAAATTGGAACAGTTTGTACAAGAAATCTGCAGGGACTACATTCCAGTTTGTGATTTCTTTCAATCAAGTCGTCAAAAACATAAGAATTGAGAGAATCATCCTAAAATAACAACACAGCAAGAGACATATTGACTTATAAATTCACCAAACAATTAGTGTAGAATTTAAATAAATAATTACCTTTTTATATAAGAACTAGCAAGAGCTGCAAACAATGTTAATTACTCAAAAGTTAACAAAAATACTTCACTGTTGTCAGTTTTTAGTCAGCTAGCATTTACTCAACTAGTGATTTTACCTAGAAACTAAAATATTTATCTATATATACAAGTACAAGTGTATTGTTTTAAAGAACTAGTG